>NC_073724.1:87295685-87598715 GCF_023634155.1 Falco peregrinus
ACCCAGATGTACTAGCCATTGAAGTTACACATCAAAAGAGCTTTCTTCAGGTACTTGGAAGAAGGTCAAAGTCCTTGGGTTACAACCTGATGATTATTAAACAGAGGTCCTAGCTTGTTTACAGGTAGATGCAGCTTCTGCCCGTCACCTTTACATTATCCATTGCTGATTTCCAAGTGAACAAGGGTGTCACAGAAACAGGTGCACATTCGAGACCTCTCTTTAACCTGGTATTTAACTAAATTAAATTAAGATCTATTGACACTATATTAAAATTGAGTTTCAGATTAGCCCTTTGCTTCTGGATTAGCAAGGCCAACTGAGATGCACGTTGTGACAGAAATATTGTAGAAGGTAGAAATTTACAAGAACAAAAAATTCAAAATCAGATCTTACCTAGTTTTATCTATGCGTAGTTACTGCATACTTTAGGACAGGAAAAGTGGTTCTACTGTTCTTTCATGGTAAACTTACTTAATGAAACATTAAGAGATTAAAATATCTCTTCTCAGGTGGAAATCGTAACCTCTAGGACCCAGAGAAAATATATAGGTTTTTCTTTCACAAAGTCCTTACTTTTTGACAAATCAGAAGCAGGTGTATATGTGTGTGCATCTGGAAGAAGAGTTATAATTGCAGTTCTGAGCTCATGTTTTTGAGCACCTCAGTGCTCTGCCCCTCAGTTTGCCAACCTTGGATTTTGAGCAACCTTATATATGTATTATACCTTCTTCTTTTTTTGGGGGTGCGGGGTGGAGGTTATATCTAGACTCAAAATTATTTTAAATCTCTACAGAGGCACGTGTCTAGTTGCTAGCTGGATCTATTCAGAGTGGTGGATGAATTCCTTGATGAACAAGAGCTTCCTTTTCACATAAATAATTTCTGGAATTTCAAAGAAATTTCTTCCTCAAAATAAGCAGAAGTCAAGCAAACAGGATATTTTTTACTCCATAAAGGCATGCATTCGCTCATGGGAACAAGATAAACAATTTAAGGAGCACCATTCCTTCTGTGTAATCTGGACCTAATTTCTGGTATTGCATGCAAAGGTTAAAAAGTTTATTTTTACTACCTCGCATGAAGGAGTTGCTAAAGTAGCAAATGTCCTCACAATTCATGAAAGCACATGAAATTTTTTTTCTTCCCCAGCATCCCATCAGTGTACTGACATTTGCAAATCATTGATCTAAACAATTAATTTCAATGAAATTAGAAACTACAGAAAAGCAGGCAAGCAAAATAAATACCACAGTATAGGAAAGGCTCAATGCATTTAAAAGCCTTGGAGACCCTCAAACTAAAATCACACATGCGCACACACACACACAAAGTAAATCCCAGCTGCCATTGTGAACTAGTAATGAAAACCAAGTCTAACAATAAAACCCCTAAAACAGAAGCCACAGTAGATATAATTGAGTGCTATACTTACCACTCATTTTTCCCCTTTAAATTTAACGTGTTTTGCTAGAAAACTGTTACAGCACCATGATGGGCTCAAAATGAAAGCACTATGTTACAGTGATATGTACCTATCATAATATCCATTATAAAGTGTTGGAGTTATATTGCAGCATGATTAGCTTGGGTAACAGTGAGCATTCTCCTACTGGCAATAAAAGATAAGGCTGTCATGAACAGTTCTGCTTATTTGCCTTCTAATTTTACTATAGAATAATGGAAGCCAAGGATAGAAAAGCCCGGTTGGGCTGCCTAGTTCACGTCACTGCCAATGAAGAATTGATTGTTATTGTCTATTTTTTAGCATTAATGCTTCTTTTACAACTTCCCTTTGGAGTGTCTTCCATGTAATGAGACATATCAGTATGAGGAATTTGTTGATGCTTTTCAGCCTACATCTGGCTGTTCTTAATTCTGTCCCATTAAACATAGTCATAATCCCCTTACACAGCTGTAAATATTTCCTCTTTTTCTTGCTGTGAACATCTAGGGTCAGGTACAATGCTTGCTTTCTGGTCTGCCATGTCAAACCTTATTCATTGTGTTACCATCTCTTTCTGAGGAATTTAAACTTCTAATAAAATAATAATAACTAAAAATAATTAAGAGTCTTCTAGTTATGAACAGACACATGCTTTTGTTTAAGAAACTGGGAATTGTTCCATCTATCCTGCTGCAGTATGAGACTCCAACTGTCCATTGGGGTTGCCTTTTTAAGTTCCAACATCACAACCCACCTTGATGTGTTTCCTTGCAAGCTTAACGATCTTTAGCTAACTTCATGGTTCAACCCATCTCTGAATGTTACCTCCTGTGTTTAGGAACCTCTAGGAGCGCAAGCCAAAGTAGCTTACCAGTTGCATTTGACTGTTGGAGCAGAAGACAGTGAAAAGCAGAGTCCTAACAATACCTACCCAAATGTTAATAATTTCCAACACCCAGCATAACCCTACACAGAATTGTTTAAATATTTTCTAATAATGCATGTGCTTTTAAAATACTTTCTTCATTAAAAAAAAAAAAAAAAAAAGAGATTGTATGTAAGAGTTATGAAAAAGATGGTACTTCTGGCAAAATTTGCAGAGAAAGAAAGAAAGAATCAATCATTCCCAAATATTTAAAAGTTTCAAGTGCCCAGACTATGTCTAAACTGGTTTTCCGTAGCTATTGCTCTCTGCCACAACTGCTCCATTGTAATATTCTGTGTCTTTATAAATATGAATATCAATTAAAAAAAAATATTTTCATTTCCATGGATTTGCGTTCTCATGAAGGGTTAGAACTGTAGTCACGAGGTCTATGAACCCTATAAGTTTCTTATTTCAAATTTCCTGTGAATGAAATACACAGGTACGGGGGGGGAAAAGTCATGAGAGCCATTTAGAGGCTGTGTCTAGGATTTTCTGCTTAGGTGATAGAAACAGGGGTGGTGCCATCACATCAGCCCTGAAAGTCATCACTCTTTCTGAGCTGTTTTTTTACTTCACCGATGACTTACCAAATGCTCCTGCAAAAGTACTTCTCCAGCCAAAAATAGAAAACATGACAGATCTCAGTCTGCAGTTGAATCAACCCCCAAGGCTCAAGATCAATGTTCAGAAAGGACTAGGCAAAAGTACAAGAGAGAAGAAAAGAAAGAAAGAAAGTGAAAGGGTGAGAAGGAGGAAGAAGAGAAACAGAAAGTCAGACTATAAAAAGGAAGGCAGGAAGCAAAGACTTCTAGACAGGTTTGGGGGAGAGAGTTTCGTACTAAGTGAAAGTTTTATCTGTACATGAAATATTTCAAGGCAGTTCTGCTTGGGAAAAGGTACTTTGGGAAAAGGTTCCATTCCTCAAATATTACTCTGCTTACAGAGGGAAAAGCATAACTGTTCAGTCATTTATATATGTTTCCTACCTGAGACAGTACCAGATGGTGCCATGTAGTCTCAGGTTAATCATTGTGTGAGAGACCTGGGCTGGGAGCCAGACCCACTTCACAGTCAACTGTGAAAACAAGTGATGCTGAACCTTACATAAGATTCACAAACAGAGCCCTTGCATTTTAAGCAGACATCTGGTATGACATTTCATATTTATCTGCTATAAGGGTTCAAACTGAGCCAGAATGTGGCATTACACCATGCCAATCTTCTCTGGTGTACTTATCAATTTCTGCAGAATACAAACTTTTAAGAGAAAGAAATCTTGTGTTCTTACTGTTTGGGATGACAGTGTTCCAGGCAGGTAGCAATCCAGGGCTGAGTCTCCAAATAAACAGATTGAAACAGTGCTTTGGGGAAGCAACTGTCCCCTCACCGTGCCACACAAATAAAAAGCATGAAATGTATTGCTGCAATTCTATTTTCCAAGGTCTTGGACACATGAAGGGACTCCCCACAAATTCATTTTGTGGCACAGAGAAAATTGCTTTTGGATCTACCACTCTGTAACTGCAGAGTCCTACTGCCCCCATGAAACAGACTTGATTTAATCTGCTGCTAAAGTGCATAGTCAGGTTAGAGGTTATGCGTATGCACTATGAAGGTGTCGAAGTGACAGTGAGATGGTTCAGCATTTAACATGGAAGAAGGGGGAACACTTTCCTTCCACATCAATAGAGTGTTGACTATGAAGAACAGTGATATTTTTGGCCAGCAGTATTTGCTGTATCACCAATGACAAAACAGCCTAGGCTTTTCTGAGACTTTTAAACTCGGATTACTGAAGAACTGAGAAAAATATCAGCAGCTTCTCTCCTACACATGCATGCACACACTAATAGGAATTTATCCAACCAAACAAAACAGAGATATTATAATTTAAGGATAATGCCCTTTCCCCAGTACTCACACTCAGTGCACGAGTATCCAGTGGAATTCCAAAGCTGAGAAATTCAGTAAAAGAGTACTGTACATGGAGATGCAGATGATGCACATAGACCTGGAACACTTAATTTTCTTCACTAAAATGTTTTCTAAAACTATTTTTATTTAGAAAGATATATTATCTTTTTTCTTCTTCTTCTTCTTTTTAGGATTTAGGAATAAAGTCTGATTTTGCCTTCTTGCAGATCAAGTTCAAATACTAAGTTTTCTCTTTGCCTTGTATGAGAATGTCATAGAAACTGGAGGGTCTGCAGTACCAAGTGTTTTGCAGGAATGATTGGAGTTGATCTTTCCCTTTTATGCCTCACGTAATAAAATCTCATATTGTTTCCACCCAGTATGACTATTGAGCAGAACCCCATGTTGAGGAGAGCAAACTACAGTACTTTAAAAGAAAAGCTACTGTAGGAATTGTCTTTTTAAAACTAATATCAGATGTTCATTGCTACACCTTCTCAGACATGCAATATTTTTGAATCTCCTCCTTGCTCCTTTTGGGGTGTCTGCTGTGTCAGTTTCATATAAAATAATACTTCTGATGGAGCTCACAGCCAGGTGGTCATCTGCTGAAGGAGCAGATTACAATCTGGCCCAAAGTTTTTATGCAAGTATGCATAAGTAGAAATACATATATATGTATATATTTATTCATGTATGTGTATATGCATTAAAGAGATTTATTAAATTCCCTCATACATTTTTTTTTCTTGTTCTCGCCATTTGACTATAATTTAAGAGTCTTAAAATCTTGCCATGATTCTTGATAACAACTATTTGTCAGACTTTATAGTACATATTTTATTTATCCACTGTCTTGCACAGATTGGAACTTTTGAAAAGCAAGTAATTAATAACAAATACCCTGAGCACAGGGCAGAGATTTAAAATAGTTGCATTCACAAAAGAACTATTATATTAATGGAGATATTCCAATCAGAATGCAGGCCCCCATTGTGTTAAGTGCTCTACAACCACACAGTCAAAGACCGGCCCTGCTCTGCAATGCTTGCAGGCTAATTAGTGGTAACAATAGAACATGCCTTATTTTCATTGATACTGGGGCACTCAGTGCCCACTCAGATTCCCACCAAGCTTAGCTGTAAGACTCCAACTAACATTAATAGTCATTGAAGCAGGTCTCCACTGTGAATCAACCAATTCTGTGAACTATCAAGCACACAAGCAAGAACAATATGAAGAAAGCAACAAAAAAAAAAAAAAAGGAAAAAAGAAAAGTGTTAGAGTATCACAGAATGTACTTTGTTCATTTATTTTGACAAGGCTAGTTTAAATAATTTATGAAACTTCATAGTAACACTAATGAATTTAGCGTTCAAGTAATGAAGACTTGATAATGTGGGGTCTTCATTATAACATTCTGCCACTAAGCCTTTGATTAAAAGATTAAAAGAGTTGAAGCCTCATTTCATTTATTTCTTTATTTTGATAAGTTCATTTTGTTTGCAGATTAGTACATTGGGAATTTCCTATTGTAACTTATTGCCCCTGGCTCTGTTACATGAGACACTGCAAGACTACATCCAATATATCATTTTACATGCCTACAATAAATGTTCTTTCTACTTAACTGGAGTCTGGAAATAGAATTAGATGTCTAAATTTCTTTAAAAAGTCATAGTTTTAACAGTGTTTCCAAGTGAATAAGCTGTGATTTTTCTCTTTTTCCTCCTTTTCCCCATGCCCTGCATCCCCATATACACAGTGACATAGAAATGGGTAGATAGGGCAGTACTGTTTACTAAATCAATAACCTAGCACTTGAGGTGTTTACCTGGACTATAAGTGTAGAGGGCTTCAGTCTGCTATGGCTAAATAGTCTGAAACCATTTCCTCAATAATTGCTAAGCCACATAGGAGTTACTGAATTAGTGACAAAAAGTTTAAAAGTGTATTATCTAATTCTGTCTATCAGAATATCAGTAATTATTTTCTCCATATATGATATGCCTTTTAAAAAAAGATTTAAAACTCCATGTTCCAAACAGTTAAGAAATAGGCTTCTGAACCGTTTTTACTCTCAAAATAATTATTGTTTCTGTAACCAATCTTCTTGGAGATCTGTTCTCTGTAAAAATGGATTAAAAATCTAGCATACTTTTGATTCTATTGATATCAGTGGGAATCTTCTCTGGGTTTGGATGATGACCCAAATACATTTGCACTAAACAGTCAGTACTTCCATGGGAGCTAATGCGTTAACTGGGAAAGCATCTGCTCACAAGCACATCTGTAATGATGACTGTAAGCTTCTAATAAGTGAAAGAACTGTAAAAGTAAATGATCCATACACATTCTTGAAGGAACCCTGCTGTCATTAAGATCGGCTTCTGTATAGATACATCAATAGTATAGTTACAAATTCTGTTGCAGATCACTTCATCTTCTAGGTTATGTGATAGAGAAACACAGAACTTATCCTGGAGTGCAGGGTAAAATGATTTCACAGAGGAAGACACCATCCATCTAGATTTATAAGGGGAAAAAACCCAAAACAAAACAAAACCTCTTGTAGTTTTGTAATCCACTGTTCTAATAGCTCTGATTACATACATACAGAGATTATATTAACAAGCTATTTCTATACATAATCATAATATTCTAGCTTAGTCTTACTAAACAGTAGTCACTGTACACTACTGGTATATTTTGGTCATCTGATCAATTATTTTTCAATAGGAAAAAATATTCTGACAAATCTAGGGTAGGGTCTTTACTGAATGGGATGCAAAAGTTCTGTAGACAAAATAAGACTTACTCAATTTCTTTCTAATCCTGGAAACCTATCTTAGGACCTCTCATAAAGTTTGTAAATTTAAAAATTGTGGATGATTTTCTTTCACTTGGATTTTTTTCCTACATGAATATTTGTTATTCAGCTATTATATTTGAAGTATATTTCTACTGGCCCTGCCAGCCATAATACAGTGGTTAAAACAGTGGTTTTATTTTTTAAAACATTAGGAATCTGCCCCTCATCAAATTTTTATACCTTTTCTTCCTGTTTTTGTTTTAATTGAATGATTGGCATCTATAATATTTATGAAATTTTAAACAGCTGCTGTTTACTGTGTCAATAACTTACTACGACTATAAACAGCTATAGGCAGGAAAAATTATGAAGTGCCATAAAATGCAGATAGAGACATATTGTCAAACAAAGGCTTTGTTAGTTTCATATGGAGCATCTAATTGTAAGTACTCAAACATGCTACAGCATGTGGTATCACAAAGTAAGGTCTGATTCTTTATCTGGTATAAGAATCAGCATGCAAATGCTGATGTGAGCATTCTTCTTGAATTCAGTAGGACTACAGTATTCACTTTGGATGGGATTCAAGTCACTTGACTGCAACCATTGAAAACTTGAACTTGTAGTATAAGTAAGTTATGTAAGTTCCCACAAATGGCAGTGAAGAGTTAAGCACAGACCTATGGGGATTCATCACACCCTGAAATAGTTGCATACAATAAGTCAGCTGAATACTATATCAAGGTGATTTTAGCCTCCATAACCACTTGCCTGCACTGTCTGCGTTCAAAACTGGCAGTCATTAGGTTTCAGGACTTCTGTCTACTGTTAATAAAACTACAGAAACAGATATATTTTTTTGAGGCGGCTTGAGGTGTCAGCTTTACTATTTATCCCAGATCTCTAGAGGGAGAGCAGATGCATCAAGCACAGTCCCTTTCAACATCTACTAATATCTTCATTGATCTTGCTAATTTTACATCTTCAATCATTACGTCAATGAAATTAACCAATGAAATAGAATAAGGCTAAATAATTGAATCTGAAATACCATGTATCTTTCTCTAGCTGTGTGAGTGAGAAGAGATACACACATCTGCACCTTCAGGAAGGAACATTCCCTGTGACTGTAAGAAACTGAGACCACAATTATGTTTTGCGTTGTGAGCAGATATACATTGGGAACCAAAAGCCTGTCTTAAGATCTGAGACAAAGAGACAGTAACTCCAGAATATACAAATAAATGGAAACATTGCATTTTACACCACCGCCCTACGCAGAACTGGACTAGGAGCTGCTCTGCTTTGAAAATTACTGAGATTTCCAAAATCTATGCATGATTTTGAAGAAAGGAGAGATTGCCTGTCCTATGAAAGCAAACTGCAAAAATACAAACTGCTGCAATCACTGATAACGCTTGCTCTAAACAGGGATCTTCAACATTTGTTTCCCCTTTTGTGAATTAGTGCCTTAACCATCCCAATGTCTTTCACTTTTATTTTCTGAGTTTATCCAGACTCCTCTCCTGAGGTTCCTAACTGATTTCTGATGACAGGTAATGCACATAGCATCCCTTCAGCTTTCTGCTTTCAGTGGCTCGTATGCTGTAACAGACATGCTGTCAGGCAGACAGGGACACTGGGAAAGATGTCTCAGCCTCCCATACCATCACTGGTTATCATAGCAAATGTTTTCCATTTATGAAGCTTCTAGTTCATTTCAAATGTGATGTTTAACACTGACAAGTTCTATGAAGTGCAGTGTTGCATGCAGGTGGACTTGCCTATTTATTTACTAAAATACCTTTCCTCCTCTATCACACACAAATAGGAAGGGACAATCCTGGCAAAGCTTTTTTACAGATTTAAATAGCCAGTGACCAAGTGGTTGTTGCTTGTCTGTTCACCGCTGAAAAGAAGCATGCCTCCTGAGAGGCAAACCCAGTCTCAATTCCAGCTCTATTTTTTAGCTTGAAAATAGGCCCATTTACTACCCTCCAAGGACCATGAGACAAGCGTTAACCCAGGAGCACAGTATTTTTAACAGTTAATTTTTTTATCTGGATCAGAGGGCACTGTAAATGTTTTAAGTTTGATCTAATGAGGAAAATCTGAATACAGCTGATGTTTTATAATCCTTTTGCTAAGCTTTTTCATTGCGCTGGAAATCTACTTTTATCAAACGAATAATTTTAGGACAGAAATACTTGCTTTCCACTCCATCAGTATACAGATATAACTGAAAATTACAAACAAGCTATGCCTGTACAGTAGAAAATAATATATAACTTTATTTGATAACTTAAAAACCTCAAATTTTAAAATACAATCAATTTCCCTTGTTTTAACATTTAAAACATTATTTTTCTTCCTTTCTAGAAAGAACTTCATCTGAGGTCACTTCATGTAAGGGTCTGTTGCCTTCTTTCAGCTTTTAAAAAACATTTTTCCTAAAGGCTGACATTTAAATCTCTAAAACTAAAATCGCAACAGGGTTTTTCATATCCATGTAACGTGTTTTCTCAGAAGAGGTTCTGCTGCAATACAATGCAATATGCATTTATTAAAAGGCCATTATGATCAATTATTTCATGAAGAGATTATGAACCCTCTGTTACAGTCACATTTTTTTATGCATCACTAAAAGAAATAGCCAAAAACAATCTTCCTTTAGAACTCAAAATCATTATGTGAAGTTTATTACAGAGATACTTTTAAAATTATTTTACAGTAACCTTTGTGTTCCTTCCTTATCACTGGATGACAGCAATAAGAACTTCACATATCAGAAAAAAGTGTGGGTCCCATATGCATAAGGCAAGACCAAGACTTTTTGATCTGACCAGACAGAAACACTCCAAAATCAATCGAGAGGAAGATAATGAAAAATGGGGCTGCCGCAGCCAGTGCCATTAGCCCCTAACAAAACCAGTACAAAATTCAGTGCAAATGAACACTAAGGTGAGATCATCTCTCTTTCTTCTCCTGGCTAGAAGGAAAACAGCTCTGCAAGAAGGATTATGCAGCAGTAAATTCGCCTCCACACATCCCAGGAAAGATGCAGGTGTGGGGGAAGGAGGGGGACAGGACAGAGGAAGAACGTAACAGAGCAGCAATAGCAGAATAAAGACAAAAAGCGTTCATCTTGTTGCAATTTTGGCTTTTAACAACCTACTGGAAAATGCTTTTCTTTAGGTGGTTTTTGGTTGGGGTTTTTTGTTGTTGTTGTTGTTTTGGTTTTTTCTCCTTCTCCAGAGGCTTCATTTTCCTCAGATGGCTCCTGAGGCAAGGCAGGACTCTGCAGAATCACCTTGCTTGTTTTGGAAGTCATCTCCCCTAACTGCAACCATCTGAAAGCTCAGTGTTTCATTTGGGCTAGTCACTTAGATTTCTTTGATAAATGCTTCCTGTGGCAGTCCATCTCCTTCTGAGGTAACAGACTAAAATAACTCAAATTATTTACTCTGTACTGGTGCCTGTTAGTGGGAGCTTAACTGACTAATAGGACACCTGGCTGTGAGGTGGAAATGAGGGAGGAGAATGATCCCACCTGTACTGCCAAAGAGGAGATTGATGGGGCACTGGGGCAAAGGAAGGCATTAATGGCCCTGGAAATCTTTGCAATGTCAGGAAGGTATGGCAAAGCTGAATGTCACAAATTCCAGGCAAATGAGGGCACTTTACAGCTATTTCACCTACTTCTTGCTGGGAGGTGCACTGCAGGACAGACCAGTATGATCTGTATTTACCACATCACATGAGTTCATGAACCATGCAGGGAAGATATTCAGCACCAAGTTTCAGGTTTCCTCGGTATTTTGGAGCAGGGTCCTTATACACTGTGTTTTAAGGGGCAGAAAGATCTTCCCAGAAGATCTCTCTCAGCTGGGACAGCCTTCTTTTCCTGATGGTCTAAGATGCTCAAAATGAGAACGGGAGATATGGGAGGGACACATAGGATGACTTTCCATTTCAGTTGAAACAAACCAACATAGTTTCTCTGGCACAGATACACATATGCTGAAAACTCACCATCGACCTTACTGCTGAAAAAAAAATATTTTGCTTTAGAGACTGCCCTCATTTTTGTTGATATCCCTTCGTTTGCCTTGCAGGCTACAGTAGAAAGTGATTTTGATGTAATAATATACAGCTAAACACAAAAAATGAAAGTAACTTTATTTTTTGGATGCATATATTTACAAAGCAAGTGCAAGATGTTTAGCATCTTCCCCTTTGGCTTTATTTATAAGGCATTCATGCTCTCTCCACAGGTGAATGAAAACCAAGAGGCTCACACAACCTGTTTACAAATATGTCCTGTTTTTATCTATGATTGCTTCACAGCGCTGCTGTGCTTCTCTGATGTGCTGGGCTTCAGTCACAGCCCTGATAGAAGCAACACGTTACTTTCCCAACCAAAAAAAAAAAAGTAATTTAAGCAAGCTTGTCAACAGTAGGGCCCAGCAGGCAGGCAAAGCAAGGAATCCAAAAGAGGGTCAGATTTCCTGGTATTTCTCTGCTAGCAGAAAAGATTAGAAGATAACACCTCTTCTTTGGAAGAAATGAATCAAATCTGATAAGTGCAATGCATCCTCAAAAGTTTATAGTGAGAGGGAGGTATGTGCTGAACATAAAACTAGTGCCAATAATAAAAGCTGTGTGGAAGTGATGTGCTTCATAGCACAGTACACATGGTGCTGCTCCATGACCTGAAAGTCAGCCTTAGGCTTTTTGTACAAAAATGTTTTTAAATTCTTACAGCTGTAATCCTGTAAAGCGTGTTCTTGCTTCCCCTTCCACCTGTCTCTTCTCTCTATCTACTTGTTTCATTCACTGGATGGGGTGACGTTGCTTGTTTTTCTGCTTCTTGCTGGGACCAAATTATCAATCCACCTGCCACCCACTCAATTAAAAAAAACCAAAAAACAAACAACAATGAACACCAGACAGAAACCACCACATATCAATTCATTATTGTCTCCAGAAATAGAAATAATCTAGCTTTTTCTCTCAGAAATAATTTGCCTTGTCAACATAACAAACAGTAATTAGAGCTCCCTAAACTTTGGAAGAAGCATTTATTTCATGTTCTGGAAATCTACAGTTACAGGCTTCATAAAAAAAAAGCCTTCATGACATGGTTCAGTTGCTTCTCAGGTACTGGAAATTGCATATTGAAAGCAAACTTATTTGAGGTCTGTTTTTACTGTGACCCTGTGTGAGTGCCTGAAATCTTCAAATCATCACTCACTTTGTGTCTTAATGCTTTGTTACCATAACAGGTGTAACAGAGTGTACATAGTCTGTTGAATCAGAAGGACAATTAATACATTTTGCATTCTGAGGCAATGAATAACATTATAAGCAAGAAAAATAAGGCTATCTCATACCTTGTCTTTTCGCTGCTTATAACTTTGTTTAACTTTAACTGGTTAACCTGATTTATGTCACTCTGGGGTTTTGACAAAGACTAAATATTATTAGAGGTTGGTTGTTTTTTTTTTTCTTTTCTTACTCTAAAGAAATAAATAAAAACCACACAGATGGAGTAGGTCTTGTTGGAAAATATTATATTAAGGATGTTACTAGACCAGCCAGATGCAGCAGACTTCCAGATTCCTCTTTTGTGGGTGCTGAAGCTCAGCTGGGTGCACTCCGGGACCCTGGGGGTCTCTCCATTCCACTCCCATGCAGGTGGTTGCTGCTGGTCCTGTTTGCAGGTTCACCCAGGACCAAAGCTGAGTGTGTACCCCGCAGACACCCCCCCCCACACACAGACACTTAGCCAGGTATGCAGACTGCCATAGACAAGCACTGCCCTTAGCAATGTCCATGTATAACAGTACCAAAACTCAAATAAACAACACACCACAGCACTCCAGATCCTGGCCCCTGTCAGGCAGCAAACCTCTCCAGGTGGCTGGCTGGGCTGGCACTTGTGTGCCTCCATCTACTGCAGTGGAGGGTCACCCAGTACAGTGACTCGCCATTTCTCCCTGGTAGTCTTGCATGGTTTAGGGTTAAGTGAAGCAGGTTCTCTGCTTGTAGGTACATCTGGCTCCCATTTAACTTCAAGGGTGCTAAACCTATTCCATAGATACAAGCGCTCAGGTGGGGCAGAAGGCCTTACTCTTGCTGCCAGAAATCAGGGTCCATCTTTCCCCTTCTCTAGAGATTTCCCTTACTTTTATAACAGGGTTAGACACTGCTTGCTTCTCCATTGCAGATGGGGGCTTACACTCTTCAAGCTGTTGAGTCTCAGAGACAACCCTGCCTATCTCCCTTTCACCTCTCTCTGCCAGTGCTGCACAGCCTGCTTACTTCTTCCCATAACTGCTGCACTCGGCAGCACAGCTCTGCCAAGGCAGCTCACCTCCTGCAGGAAGGGCTGCCGGCAGGCACCAGGCGCTCCCGCCGAGCCGCATCCACCACCTGAGGCTCAGCCTGCACTGAAGCCTCAGCCTAGCGGGGACAGTTGCTCCAGTATCTGCTGGAGAAACTGCTCTGTGGTACCTTACCACTGTGTCTGAGACTGTTACAGTGGCATAGTTTCAGCTGAGACACCCTCCTTCACACTCTCCTGCACAAACTGCTACCTCTAAGAGCTGTGTTCTGGGCCCAGCTTTTATGCAGGCCTCTCCTCAGCACCAGCTGAAGGGTGCTTGACCTGCCCTAAGCAGGGGGCAGCTGCAACAGAGCCTCTGGACACCCTGGGTTAAGGGCAGCCAATCATGTTTGATAGAAGCTAATAGATCTTCCTTGTGCCCAACCTTTGTAGTTCATCTTACCCATCCTTGCTTGACAGCAGCCATTTCTCAGAGGGTTCCCAGGAATTTCCCGATGATATTGGAAATTGCCTCCAGCAGGTGCAAAAACTCCCAAAGCAGAAGCCAGACACTGCTGCACAACTGCTGCCTCTGTTGCCTGCCTCTGGTAGCTGCATTCTCACACATGTACCCACACTCACAAGCTCCTCAAGTATTAGGATGGCCTCTAACTCCACCTCATATCTATGCATGGACCCTGAGCCCATTTCCCAGGCACTGGCTCAGACCCTGAGTCCTTCCTGATGCAGATCTCCTTCTACCTGCCAGCTAGTCCAGCTAAAATTTGCTCGCAAATGGCACATACACACATATGCACACAGGATTGTATTTATGGGGAAAAAATTAACATACCCAGGCTTTCCAGTTCCTGCCATTTAGACCTCTCACACATATATACACCCCTGCATCTCCAATTCCTGACATGTAGATCTGTCAGTCCTTTCAGTACAACTCTTCTCCAGCTGCAGGCATGCAGGCCTTACAACTTTCACGCATAAGTGATAGGGAGTGAGTTTACACAGAAGAAATGGTTGGTAAAAGGATTTAATAAGCAGATAGGCAGCTAGTCCTGTTATCTCCTTCCTCTCCGTTTTCCTGTGCTTGTATCTTCCCAATCCACCCTGATCCTTCCCTTTCCCCACTGTTGGCCTTTACACTGAACACCCTATAAAAAGTTTTAGAAAATATCACAAGCCTTCTTTAATATCTGATAATACTGGGTTTAGTATTTAGTCTTGTTTTGCCTTTCTTATCAGTTACAAGTTCAGGCTGATCCTCTTCAAGGCTCTTCAAGGTGCATTTAATGATCCAGTGGCTGAAGGGTGCTGGTCTTTGTTATTGTCTTCATTGTCACTGCCCTAGATATATTTCTTATTTCTTTTATACTGAAGAGTCCTTCCTTAGACAGGCAATTCAGTGAATGAGACGCTATCTCACTCCACATACCTTTTTATGGAAGTCTTGGCCAGCTAGAATGGACAAGACACTGGTGCGGGTTTAAGTAACATGCTATTAACTGTGAACACAGAAATTTCCCTTTAATGTGGCCAAGCTCTAAGCTTTAGATGCTTATACAGTTTGGCTGCACACAGCAGAGGTCAGATTGGCAGCCTTCTGCCAGTGCTCTCTTTCAACTGCTGCACCCAACTGAGCTGCAGATACTGCATCCTCACAGCACCAGAGCATGATCCTGCTACACACAGGGTTGATCTCCCCCTGCAACCCCACCGCCCATGCAGCCGCTGTGAGCAGGGAAACTGTGTCTGTGGTTTCACTGCTCCCTCTTTTGGAGTTAAGCAAGAATAAATATTGTGGCAGGGAAGAAGAAATCATGTGGAGGCAAAGAAAGAGGAGAAGGTGTGAGGAGAGCAGAGGTAGGTGGCGAGAACAGGATCCAGGAACAAAGCACACTGAAAGGAGAGAGTGGGGCATGGAGATAAAACAAACTAGGGCTTGCAGGGGCTGGCAACAGGGAAAGAAAAAGAAGAATGTGCCTAGGGGTGCAAGCCTGTGGCAGAAATATGAGACAAGGGCAGGAGAAATGGTTGAAGCAGGATTAAATGCTGAGGAAGAGAGAGAAATATTTAGTTTTATAGCAGCATAAATTAGGAGTTTGAGCAGAGAGAGACTAGAAATAAGACTAAGGGAATAAGGTCAGGAGAGTCTAAAATCACTACAATGAATTCCCCATTTCAGTCTGGAATTATATCTCTTATGTTTTGGTCTCAACAGTACTATCTAGGAAACAGCTGTATAATTCAGTTCAGTGGTAAAGTCTGTATCTCATTCTATTCTCATTGTTGATCCACATGCAGTGTAACAACCTTGCAGAGTCAGCACTAGTCATATGCAAAAGTTTCTTAATAATCTTTCAATTTAATAAATGAAATATTCTAGGATTCCCACAGCACATGTTAGTAATGTGTCCAGTATGTGTTGCAGTCCTAGTGTTAACCAGCCAAGAATTTTTCTTTTTCCTAGCTAGAAATATTTCTCTTGGACATATTTTTCTTTTCTTATTTTTAAGTAAATGTCTGACAGTTCTGGGCTCACTTGGAATAGCTATTTTTTTGTTTGTTTTGTTTTTCTCTCTTACAAATACTTCCCCTGATGCCTTGCTGACCTTTTGAATTCTCTCCATCTCAGCAGCTTCATTTTAGGAAGACAATCCTCCCAGACACACACACACACACATGCACACACATGCGCTACCCCTTTCTCCTTCTAACCAAGTCCTGGGTAAATAGATCCATATTATCAACAGCAATGCACTGCAATTCAGTCACTTTTACCATGAGCTACCCATTAAGTATAATTTTTCCTCAAGGCTTTCCAAGGTGCCACAAATAAATACTTGAAGTAAATGTCAAGCTACCTTCCAGCTTTCCAGGAAGGACCAGGGAAGATTTCAAGGACGTTACAAAGACTGTTACCTAATTATATTTCACATGCCATACTAAATAATGGATAAGTTCTGCAGGTGTGTTTATCAAAAATGAGGTTTGAATTTAGGTATAGCTGTTCTTCCACATTTTCCTCTCACATTTTTTTCCTTACTGTTAGCTTAAGCCTTGTCTATATAAGGACTGTTTTGCCACACAACTATATTTGTAAGTGGCATATTATTGTTATTTTTTAACACCAGAATTAAAACAGAAAGAGAAGTCCTGAAGAGTTAATGTAACAGAATGTGCACACATTGAGGTAACATAGGCAGAAATATTTTATAGTTTCATTATAGGTGAGATGGTAACTTCTTTACGATAAATATGGCCTTTGTGGTATCTCACTGAAAGATACAGTGCTGACTACACATATTGAAGTTTCATTTCATTAATGAAGGGGAAAAAAGGTAAGAGCTGTCAAAAGAAAAGCCTGTTCTTTTCACACCGGTAAGTGTATCAAATTCATAGGCTTTAGTAGAAATTTATATTCAGACTTTGACTTTTCCTGTATTACTCATGGTGGATTCTTGTTTGTAAAATCAGAATGGCTCATTCTAATTCTTAAAATATACCCTTCCTTTGCATAGTAAGATTTAGTCCACTGTACTGTCTCAAATAGAGTATAGAGGTTCACTCTACTAGTCAATTGAGAGAGAGAAGCGACTCTAATAAAATTAGATTAATCCTGCTTATTTTAGGAAGGAATAGAGATGCTTCTCTCTTTCCATTAATGACTGAGAGCACGCAAATAATTCACGCTGATCAGACAACTGACTTCTAGATGGCTAAAGTTGGATGAGATGAATTCTAACTTTAAACTTCCTGCATCTGTTGTTTCAACTGAATCTGTTGCCAAGTTACAAGCTAAGGACTGAACTGGATTAGGAAACTGTTTAAAAAGAAAAAGCTACCATTACATCACATTGTATGAGTTGACTTTTCAGCCATATCCACTCACAGGAAAATTCTAATTTTTCATTAAATTCTGCTCTGTCATTATCTTCTTTCTATAAAGAGGAGAAGGGTACAGAGACAATCTGACCTGAAAATCTATCACATTTTCCTTTCTATGAAATTTCACCTTAAGATCATTACAAAAACCAAAACAGAAATCTCTTTTCTAGACTTTTACAAAACATTATACAGATTTAGGCATAAGGATTTTGTAGCAACAAAAACTGTTTTGTTTTGGTTTTTTTACTAGAAGATTGCAATGTGTTAATAAAACCCAGTTCTATAATTTCATTTAAATCTAATATCTCAAATACAATACAGAAAATAGTATAAAACATTTAAAATCATAACTAGAATACTATTAATAAATTAAAAGGCACTACTCAGTAAATTGATTGTTTTCACAGAAATTCCTCCCTTTGTTGTTACAAGGTATTTACATTTAAATGTGAGGCTTTTGCTTAGTTTTTACACTAGTCCACACAGTTTTGCAAACACATTCCCCCAAGATATATAAAATGATTGAAAACCAGTCCTCTTTCACTTATTAGTTGTTCACTCTCAAAATGGAAAGAGGTTATTGTTTCATCCTGTGACTAGTTACACTCAAATATTTAATCAATGAATTAGTTGATGGATGAAAGCCAAAAGCTTTGAGGATCTGGATGGTGTTGACGGGCAGGATTCAAGGATTAAGGATTATCTTGACAACTAGGCGAAGCAGTGGGAAAAAACTGAACAGGGGCAAATACAAAGTTAAGGCTAATACAGGATGGACAACATAACATTTTTTCTGGAAAAAGGATTTGGGAATTACATTTTATCACAAGCTGAAGATGGAATAAAGTCAGTGCCCTGATAACAGGTGAGGAGCTGAAAGTTTTGCCCATAAAGCAGTACGAGAAACCAACTGATGAACAAGATGCTCCAAACAGAAGTCAAAGACAGAAAGTAAGTGTACTAGAAATGAAAGCAGGAAGCGATGATCAAGAAGGAATACAGATACACTGTCTTAGACTGTAATAATGTGATTAGGAAAGCCAAAGCCCACCTGGTGGTGAATCTGATGAATGCTTTGAATGGCAACAAGAAAGGCTTCTACAGGTACATTGGCAGCAAAAGAACGACTGGTGAATGTGTGGGCTTCTGAAGTGGACAGAGGACCTGTGACAAACACTGTGGAAAAAACCCAGGTACTCAATGTCTTCTTCACTCTGGTCTTTATTAGTAAGATTTGCCCTCAGAAATCCCAGGTCCCTGTGACCAGTGGGAAAGTCTGGAGCAAGGAAGACTTGCCTTGACTAAAGGAGGATTCTGTTGGAGAACATTAAATCAAAATGGGCATACACAATTACATAAGTCCCGATGGGATTAGTACTGAGGGAGCTAGCTGCTACCATTGCAGGACCAATCTCAATTGTCTTTAAAAGACTTTGGTGACTGGGGAAGGTTCCTTGAGTGCTAGGGGGGAAAATAATGTCACACAAATCTTCAAGAATAACAAGAACGAGGACCTGGGAAACTACCAGCTAGTTAGCCTCAACTCAGTGCCTGGGAAGGTGATGAAGCAAATCCTCCTGGAAAGCATTTCAAAACATTTTCAGGACAAGAAGTTTTACTCAAGTGTACTCAGCATAGGTTTATGAAGGGGAAATCATGACTGGTGAACCTGACAGCCTGTCAGACTTAAGTAAAGGTCTCAACATTGTCTTCCATGTAATTCTTACTGTGAAACTCATGAATGGACCAGATAAGTGGACAATGAGGTTGACTGAAAACAGACTGAACTTCCAGGATTGAAGGGATGTGATTAGCAGCACAAAATCCAATCCAGTCAATAGTATGTAACCCAGGGGTCAAGCAGAGGTCAACATCTCTTCAGTAATGAAGCAGATGATGGAACCAAGAGCACCCCCAGCAAATTTGCAGAAGATACAAAGCCAAGAGGATTGGTTGATACACCAGGTGTATCAATTGTGACACCATTCAGAGGAGCCTTGATGAGCTAGAGAAATGGACAAAAAGGAATCTCATGGAGTTTAACATTGTGCATTGCTGGCAAGTCATGGGAGCTGGTGCCTGCCCTCTACACACATGAACATTCAGACACATCTGAAGTGCTGAGTTCAATTCTGGGCTCCCCAGTACAAGAGAGACATGGATGTCTAAGAACAAATGTAACAAACAGCGGCAGAGATGGTTAAGGGACTGGAGCATCTGGCATACATACAGGGGCTGAGAGAGTTAGGATTGTTTATCCTGAGGAAAAGAAGGCTCAGGTGGGATCTTACTCGTGTGCATGAATACCTGCTTGGTGGGAGTAAAGGAGTCACAGCCAGATTCTTCTCTGTGATGCTCACTGACAGGACAAGAAACAATAAACTAAGGCATGGGATATTCAACTTAGAATTAAGGAAACACTTTTACTGTGAGGGTGGCTAAGCACACAAACAGGTTGCTCAGAGACGTTGTGAAGTCTCCATCCTCAAAGAGATTAAAAACCTGCCTGAACATGGCCCTGAGCAATCTGCTCTAGCTCACCCTGCCAACCCCAACTGTCCCATGATTCTGCTACTGTGAACAAATTCAAATGCTGCAGTACAAATTGCGTGGGTTATGTTACATTTCACCTCACAGTATGCACTGTATTACTTCCTCTGAAGTAAAAAATTCTGTATCTTTTCACAGACATGCCAGTTTTTTGCTTATTAGCATTCATTTTGTATTATTTAGATAGCTGCTTGATTTTATTGTTGTTACCTAATTTGGAGGAAAGCTTACATGCTGATTTATACTGTTATTTTTGTTCTAGTCCTTGAACTTTTTTATGTTTTGACTTTCTAATTGCTTGAAGAAACTAGGAGGTCATGGCAAATCAATTGCAAAATTGTAGCATGGTCCTTTTCTTATCAATGTAATTTTTCTTGTTTCACAATATTTTGTTCTAATTTGATCTATTGTCCTTAATTATCTATGTCAAAGTTATGTTACATTGCCTGTGTACAAGTATTGAAGGGGTGTAATTACCAAAACAGGTGGAGTTATGTTAATGTAAAGGCAAAAAAAAAGGTAAATAAATAAATAAATAAAAATGCCGGCTAAATATTACAGAAAAGTTGTCAAATGTTTGTTATTTTGGGTTATACTGACCTGAAGAATTAAGTGGTAGTTCTATCTCTTGAGTGGTTTTAAAGTGTACTGGGTATTACACCATACCAAAGAATAAAGTTTTGTGAGGTGTCTAGATGAGGTCAGAAAACTTTTGTCAAACCATTAAACAGCCAGTACTGGAAATTTTGTCATTGAAAAACTATGCTTATAATGCCACAGTGCTAAAATATATTGCTGTTTGTCACACTTTGTTTATCAAAAGATAGAGCTGGTGTTAGGAAATAATTTCCATCTCAACACTTTATAACTTCTCCAGTCTATAGAAAAATAAATAACTGGTTCACATGACCCTTGCGTTGTTTCAGAGGTCAGGATCAAAAGCATCTGCAACTTTAAAGGGTTTTATTTAATCTGTGAATTATTGCTTTCCTTCCTAAGTATTAGAATGAGCTTCTTGTCTGTATTCAACAAGAGAACTATAAATACTGGTTCAATTTTTTAGTAGTTGCAAAGATTTATAGATACCAGTAATATAAATAATATCTGAAGGTTTCCTTCGAAATGGTTCTACAGGTTAACGATAGTGATAGTGCAGAGATTATAGAACCTTTTAAAATTATTTTGTATCAGTGCTACCTTCTTAAAAAAAACAACAAAAAAAAAACCCCAAAAAACCACAAACCACATAACTTTTGGAATAATTTGGTAGTTCCAGAAAATATGTACTTCGACTTTAAATATTCAGATGAAAATGAGTTCTTAAATTCATGCTGGCTTACATCCTGCAGATTCAGCTGTCTACATAAAAATGGCTCTGTGACTCTCCATCACAGGAATCTTCTAGATGTGCTCATTTGGTTCAGATGTTAGCTGCACTTTAATATTTCATCTGAGTTGGCAGAGCTCTGACACACATCTAGGGAACAGTATTGTTTGCAGATGGTATGGTGTCACATTCTGAGGTGTCTCATCTTTCCATTTATGAGTGGGCATGATATACCTAAGGATCTGTAATTAAAATCTGAAGTGTGCTTTGGGGCAATGTGGCTTCATTGGTCCTCTATTTCTTTGTTTAAAATTACAAATGATATGAAAACACTGTTATTGTTAGCTTCTCTAGGCTGTACAGGACAAAATGTTTTTGTTAAAGTGAAGGGGAAAAAAACACAAGTTAATGGATACCAGATTCTCACTAAATAGGACAAGCTGAGCACTAGCATTGATGATATTAGAGATTAGTCCTAAACCATAGAATACAGATTTTTTCTATAAAAGGTTTGAAAACGGTACCAAGGAAACATCCTCAGTACTCAGCCAAGCCTTTTGGTGACTTCTCTTTGGGTCTATATTGAAGCAGTGGTAGCAGGAAGTGCATCAGGACAAAGGTTTCTCTAACAAGAAAGGGAATGTCATAGTGTATGGCTTCTATATCACAGAACACTTTGGCAGTACATTCCTACGCCCACTCAACTCACCCAGGAGCATTGCTACATGCTAACATGACCCCACATTTTGTTTCCATATGGCACAGCTATTGACTATGGCTGATGAAAGGAAGTGCCCACAATAGTGTTTATATTTTACTTTATTTTCAGCTTTAACAGAGCATTGTTGATCTCAGTCAGGTCAGACACCCTGTCAGATCCCAGTCTTGACACGTCAATGACAACACATATCAGAACAGTCAAAAGTTTACAACATGTAATAAAAACTGAACTGAAGTCACGCATGCTATCCTCTTGTGGCCTGAGTAGGATTGCAGGCAACCAGTGATTTGTAGGCTCCATTACTTCCCAAATGTTCAGTGTACCTAGCCCTTGGCAGGGTGTCAAGGACAAAGAATAATCAGTCTTCAGATATCACTTTTGAAATGCTATGCCCTACACTTCCTTCAGGTGACTCATTCTTTCCATGTTGTCAAGATCCATTGATGAAAGCTGACTACTTTCAAAGGCCTTTGACAAGTGAAGCATCCTCAATACACGGAGAAAATGATATTGTGCAATCAGTACTCACGGAACATACCGTGAGTGATGGATGAGTTACTGCGTGGCAACATCATGGTGAACTTCTCTTCCAGAATCAAGACAGAGCCCTAGAACAGTTAAAGAGTTCTTGGACCCAGGAGGAAAACGATCACACTGGGAAGAGACTTGAGGAGTTTTTAAACTGATTTCAGAGTTCCCATAAATCTAGCTGCTGTCTTATGGATGGCAACAATATCCTATCCTTACAGCAAATCCATGCATTTAAAATAGGGTACACATACTGCAGGAGCATGAAAATGATGTGAAAATCGATTGTACTAATGCAGGGCAGCACTCACAAAGCAATAGCTATTAAAGAAAACATTCCTGTTTTAATACATTTTTTTAATCCTTTGTATAAATGCTATGTGCAGTGTAATAAAACTTTACTAACAAACAGGGATTTAAGATGCTTCTCTTTTGTTGTTTTTTTTGGGGGGGTGGTGGTGTTGTTTTTGGGGTTGGTTTTTTTGGTATTTTTTTGAACAGCAATGGCTACCTTACTTTTTGTTTGAGTAAAAAACCTATTGATGTTGCTCATAATACATAAACTTGAATACAAATTCAGAAGCAGAAAAACCTTCTCAAGTAGGAAGGTTTAAATTTCATACTTCATGTTTTGTTTGTTTTCATATTGTGTATTTGTTCTTGAACATTTTCTAAGCTGAGAATGACCTTCTGGTGTTTTACAGAAAGTATGCTTTTGCTATTCAGTGTGACACATTTTCCAATTTCTCTTTTTTTTTCAACAGAAACAACAACAAAAAAGAAACCTAGCTGGTGAGCCTCTTTCCTGATAATTCTATGTTATGCTTAATGTAGTGGTCCGAACTAAAATAGAAACTGAGGTAAGTATGATCAAATATAAACAAAGACATAGGTGCATAAAGTGAGCTTTAGGGATCCTAAACCTCTGCACATTAAACCCTCTATGGACATCTCTGTTTTCAAATGGATATTCTTTAGGAGCTTAAGAAGACTCTTTAACATGTCCAGCAGCACTTCAGGTTTGAAATAAGTTTAGGAGCATGCTAATTGTGACCAGCCAATCCATAAGGCGTCCTCAAGGCTTTATCTAATGTACAAAAACATGTACAGGGAAAAGAATAGTAATACTTGTGAAACGTGGGGTTTAAAATATCCTTAGCTTCAAAGCATTTGAACCACACCTCATCATCATCACAGAGCTATAAGCCTTTCCTTTTGAAAGTAGGACACTGTTGTGGCAGGAATGCACATCAGGAGGCCACAGGAAAATGTTTGCAAGAGTGCTTTGGGCAGTGCTTTGCTGCCCAAAGGTGAAAGTATTCACCTGTGTTTTCTTGCTCTTTTTAATATGCCAATTTTAAAATTAATATAAATCCTGTTTTGGATGTACAGTGTGGGGCATTCAGGCCAGAACAAAGGAGCAATGCAGGTAGATTCGTACACAGCACTTGCTAATCTGACTAGACAGAGGACTTCAGGTCAAACCTCTTTTGCAGACATGCCCTCTGACAGCTTGGACTGCTCTGCCAGCAATCCAATGACTGTTCTTAGGCACTGCTGTGCCAGGATACCTGCCCAAATAGAACTCTGTTTCTTTGCTCTCTGTCTGTAAAATGTAACACTTCTTTCAACCCCCACTATGCCTATGGAGTCTATTTAGATTAAAACTGAACCATATACTTCACGTACACCCCCTAGCACTGCAATGCACTGTTACGTGGGGAGGGCATGGGGTTTGATACTTCTATGATGCAAGTAAGGGAAGAATCCCCTTCTCCACCCACCCCCCTTTCTCAACATGCACATAACTTATTCATAAGATCTCTTACTTTCCAAAAATCAGTGGTTTTCCATGTGCAGGGAGCACAAGAAGTTGTGAGAAGCCCTGGAGAAAGCAAACGTATCCATGCATACATCTGAGCATCCTTTAAACTTGGTGAAGTAACATCCAAGAAACAGTTTTCTCCCAAGTATCTGATCAGTAAATAAACATATGTGAGCTGTTGTTGTTGTTTTAATGTGGCTGTGCACTATATGTTTGCAAATGCAGGACTAAACCATATGTCAACATTTGCCTTAATGTACTCCTGCAGGCTACCTACGCAGGAATCAGTCAAATAACTTCAAAACAGCTATAAATACATACACCTCCCATTACATTTCACACAGTTCTATGCACAGTGGTTGCCTGGTGCGTTGGGCTTAATTTACATATTTTGCCTTTTGCAAGCTGAACATAATTTGGTACACTGTTTAAAGTTTATTATTCCAGTATCGTTTGATGTTCTAATTTACTTTGTATGCCAGCATTTAATTTACTACTAATCTTTTAAAGAGTTGAGTAAGGATCATGATAGACCCATTTCGTAAAGACTTTTGTAACAACTTGGGTGCTAGCTTAGTTTAACAGCAAGTTAGAGTTGCAGTTCATTACAGAACAGTGAGCTCCAGCTATATTGAATTACTGCCAGGAAATATTTACAGGCTACAGTCATAGACTTTACCCTTCAATCAATGATGGTCTAAGGGAACACTTCCTGAAGTTTGTTAATGTGTTCTGCTAGCCTGACAAGTGGGTGTAAAGCTGTCTGCCAACTTTGGTACCTTTCTGAGAGCTACTTTGAAGCCAACAAAACATCCAAGTATTTTTTGTGAATAAACAACTCATCAAAACATATGAGAACAGAAGGCTTCAAACATAGCAAAGCAATTGGCATAGTCACTTTAATTAGAAGCACAATGATACTTTATTGAAGCCTCCTAGACCAAAGGCCATCTGCACAACAGTATAACACCTCTTATAACCTCCTTATAACTCTATAGAGATGCATATTAATACCTCTCCCTTTACTGTTTCTGTGAAACAAAAGGAGAACATTTCAATAAGCGTGAATAACATGCAGGAAAATTTTGTGATCAATAGACTATGCGTTTGCATTCTGTTCTATATATCTGTTTCTGTCCTCCACTTCTTTGTCCTACCCTCCTTTTATCATTTTGGATGTCACGATTATTGATTCTGCTGAAGAACTATACTTAAAAATAAGGGACTAGAGCTCCAAAGTAGTAGCACTGTTGTAAGAACAAAAGTGCATATTTTTCTCTTTCTTATTCTGTTACATGTCATGACTTAGGCATAAAGTGTCTCGGACTTCAGGGAATAAGTGTATCCTATGTTTTTCTCTCTATCTTGCAAGTAAATAAGAAAGAAATCCAACTATATGCCTATTTATTTCTTTACTGGTGCTAGCTAGTGGGTGAAGCTTCAGCTCTCTGAGTAGCAGGGGAGGAGGTGTAAGTGGCAGAAAGCTGCTGCTTATATACATATATATATATAAAGCTGCTGCTTTACTTTGCCAGCAGTAAATTACCATCCCCTTGCTCCCCAGGCACTACAGTAACTGGGTAAAAGAAAAACAATGAGTCAAAGTTCTTTCCTTTAGTTGCCTGTGGGGTTGAATAGCTGTGGTATAACTTCATTACGGGTTGTCTGTATTGAGAAAGACAGCTCACATTGTCAGGGGAAGTTTTAGGCAGACACAGGCCGTGATGAAGGTACAACATGCACCATGACACAAAGAGTCTAGTGGCTCCATGTATCATTAAATACATTTGTAAGATGGCTGGGAAAGTTGGTTGAAGTTTAGCATAAATGTTACAGCAGTACTTGCTCAAAGACATCCAGTAGATTGAATGTGTCATTATTTGTACTATTATTACAGGAAACACTTTGCTAGATTTGGAAATGTAGCAAATTTACACTTGAGAACTAACTGTCTGGAGTAAGACACTCTGACTTTAAAAGGTAAACCTTTGGATTACTCACCCTGATTTTATTTTTATTTAATTACTGCTATAATTTCAAAAGACAAATCCAATAATCAAGTAATAAACCGTATAGAAGACTTTTGGCCTTTAAAAAGAGCACAATAAATCCTGCTAGATTACCAAAACAAGCATCAGAGATGGTTAAGTATAGAAAAAATAATGGACATATTTTGGCTAGTATTTATTTAACTAGAGCAATTTAAAGATCCTTGGCATTGAAAAAAATGCATACGAATAAAGCTATAACAGCAAAGGTCTAAGACATTAGAAGAAATCATTATTGTTCATACAGAAAAAAAATAATCACAGACTGCTTTCTACATTCATAGCCAGAATTCGCTTATAAATTTAGGCAATTTTTCCTCTTAATCAAATATATTACAAAACTTTTATTTAGTATAACAGTCAAAATGTAAATTCTCTCCACATATTTGGCATTAAATGAGATGAGCATTAGGAATATTTCTAGTACCCATGGCACCACAGGTCTACATACTGTGCCAGGCCAATCCCCTGGGGTCTCAGCTAGCCTGTGCCTCCAGCTCTGAAATCTGTGCCATCTTCTCTGTTGCTATTTAGTCAAGTAAACGCACAAAATTTGTCTACAGTCTGTGGAGAGCTGTAAGTGCTTTTAAAGGCCTGAAGAGGGGAAACTCTTCTTACGCAAATTAGCTGGTGGTTACCTTTCCATTGAATAAACAGGGAGCTGGTAGGATGTTATTAGTCCACTTAGGACTCACTCCATCTAGAGCAGAGGTCCTCAAACTTTTTAAACAGGGGGCCGGCGCAGGGATGAAGTGGCAGGCAGTCATCTGTGGCTGCTTGGTTTCCCCCCCCAACCCCTGGAATTTTTTTTTATATTCCCCCCACCCCTTTCAGTGTGTCTATGTATCAAATAACTTGATTCCCATCCTACAATCTTAAATTTGAAAATTCTTTTCAGATACATCTGAAAATATTACAAATTGTGTTTACTAAAACAAAACCCAAGGAAACAGTAGAGAACTGGAAATCAGATCTGAAGCAAAGTCTCAGCTAGGGTAAGCAGTGAACAACAAAGCTAAAGTAAAGCTACGTACTTTACAGCAACAGAGCTATTGAAACTCCAAAGCTAAATAAAGGTAGATTTAACAAAAGTTTCTATGTATTGTGATTTACAATCAACTTGTATTTTCTTTTGATAAACGCCAAAATTTAAGTTTTCAGGCTATTATTCTGAACTAAAACCACTTCATCTTATCACCATGTTATTGACTTTTTGTTCTATACCCCCTGTACATTGTTCCAAACTTATAATTTTATTTCAAACAGAGTTTAATTTAAACTGAAATGTGTCAAATCTACCTCGAGTAGTTTAATTTAGATTCAAATGTGTCAAATCTGCCTTGTGGGATTTTGCTGTGCAGAGCATCGTCTCCCCTGAGACACTGGAAGGAGAAGATGTTAAAGAACTGGAGTTGGAGTTCACTGCTGGTTCAGAGGTAAATTTTTACAGTTGTCACTCATCCATGTGATCATTTCCTTTCAAGAGTGTTTCTACTGGTAATTCCTAGGAGTATGTCCTGCTCATCAGAAATACTGCACAGTCTAGCTATTAGTAGCAGAAAAGAGGGCAATTCTAGCATCCATGTCATAAGAAGTGGCTCATTGTCCTGTAGATTGCTGAATAAGCTGTAACCCCATGCAAACAAGTAAATTCTGGTCCTGTAAGAATACATTTATCTTATTTATCAAATGTAAATTCAGGTCAGTTAGATCAGATTAAGTTTGGATGATATTCAAACCTGCTGCCTATCTGCATTATGTGTATGCCAACTCATGGTGAAGTTCAGATTTAAGGAAAGTTTTAGGGCATTTACATATGGATGGAGTGTACCTGAGATGACACAGCCATAGTTTGGACTCAGGCACACACCTAGCTACACCACAAGGTCAACTGTTTGGATTGATTGTTAGTAATCCCGCTGCCACAGTCCATCCCATCCACCCTGGAAATTTTGTTGCACATCTGTGGTGTCTTTCTTGGAAAGACATTGATGCAACCAGACAATGTGGGATTTATAGAAATTTATAGTATTCTGAAAGTGGCAGATGAAAACATGGTGGTCTACAACTGACAGTCTGGATGTCAAAGTAGCTGCACCAAAGTCTTATAAGCTCAAAGACACAGATTGTGATCACTCCACAGTAAACCTAAGTTTATCTACAGGAACTATTTTAAGAGGAACATGAAATGTTTATGTTTATTGCACTTTTTTTTTATTTTGTGGGGGATCGATTGATTGTTGAGGGATGAATAAAACTAGTAACGATATATGTGACAACAGTTTTCAACTGCCAAAATACAGTTTGAGTATAATTTATCTATCTATCTATCTATCTATCTATCTATCTATCTATCTATCTATCTATCTATCTATCTATCTGTCTATCTATCTATATCTTTTGCCAAAATTTTCATTTGAATGTGAAAGTTATTCTCAACATGAGAATGAGAAAATGTCCTTGGCAGTCCCAGTAAAATTAACAGTAAGAGGTCTATACATGCCATCTCCATTTCAGTCTTATGTTGGCAACAAAACTAATTTGCCATTTAAGTGCCAAAACAGTAAGAAATGGCTATGAAAAAAAAGTCTCTGTAAAAGACTCCAAAACAATAATAATACTTTCAGTGTCAGACAGATGTCATGGCAGGAAATTCTCAGTCTGTATAGTCATGATTCAGAACTGGTCAGGAGAAGGAACAAAATGTTTTCATCTATTTGAAACTAAAAATAAGCTCATACATACATAGATGAATGGCAGTAGAGTCTTTGTTTTCTTGGACCCTTGTGGATCTTGAAGACTGTGATCCCTTGTTGCTTTTTTGAGATGGTGGTGAGTGAGTGGAGTTCCTGCTCCTCCCAAAGGTCTTCTGTGTATTAGGACGTTTGAGACTCATGAAATCAGTCCTTAGTTGTTTTGGTGAATTGCGGCTGTTGGAAAAGCACATTTTTTCCCCTTTTTCTTTTAATGATCTAATGCTGTTAGTTCCTCAGTACCCAACAGGAATAACAGCCGGCCATTTCTCAGCACTACTGGGGATTTCATATTGTATAAGCTCTCAGAAAAATATATTAGGGTAAAAAAAAAAAGTTTAGTCTTTGTTGCTATTCCAATTTTTATATCTCTTCTCAAGTACATTCGCCTCTATTGTCCTGTTCTCTATTCAGATTCAGCCAGGATGAATATCAATCACAACCTTCATTTGTTTCTTACTTACTATTTTACCGCAGTGTGTAAGTCCTACTTCACTGCTATGCTACTGTAAACCACATGCCTGCATAATTTATTTGTTCATATCAATGGACTAAGGAATAAAATATCACAGGAGAGTTTAAAGTAACAATTCATTCCCATGTTTGAAGATTTTTGAAAAGCACTTACTTGTCTAAGTCACGAGTAATTCAGAGTCCAAATCCCACTGCCCTTCACTGTGATTCTAAGCATTTCTAAGTATAAAAGGGTCAGATTTACAGAGGTATTTAGGGGCTTTAAGTTTCATGTAGATGCTTGGTAGGATTTTCTGAAAGTGTCTTGCTAGTCCACTCTCATTGAAATTATTGTCATTGAAATCATAAAAGTTCAGTGACATTTTTTAAAAGGGGGGAGGAAATATAGCTCGATATCTGTATATTTAAGCACCTTACCTTTCTCAGACATGTTTTTGAAAACCTTGCTAAGAGGCCAGGTCATTTACATGCTTTTGCAAATGTTAACTTAGTTTGCTAGTTCAGATCTATTTCAGGTTATTGGTGAGCAGCTTGTATTTTGACTGTATAGTGGCCTTAGTGAAGTGTTATCATGGTCTCAGAGCATATTAGCAAAAGTATTATTTAGGGGGTTTAATCTTTAAGTTCATAAGAGATTCCGGAACACTTTTTGAGTTGGGGATCTCCCATGGTGGTTGTCAATATCACTTATTCATCAGACAAAGAGCTTCTTTTGAAAACTGATGAGGATTAAATTTAGATCACCACATCATCTCTACCTTTCCTGTCTTCTCTTCCTTGCCCAGTATGATCTACTTGCTACCCATTGCTACTTCCTTGAGACTGCTGTCTTTTTGCATGCTCCAGTAACAACAATAAAGTATTCTGTCATTGCCTTTCAGTTCAGATGCCTTATGCAAACATTAAGCCAAGGAAGTGGCACTGCACCATGCAATGTACAGATTCTTAGGAATATGAGGGTTAATTTCTTAATGAATGGTGAAATAGAATAGCAGAGATACTGCACTGTGAAAGCATAGCCAGAACTATGTGAAAAATTTAGTTGCAAAGGAAACCATAAAGGCTTTTAGATTCCTAACTTTCCCTCTGATTTGTCCATTAGGCCTTCTCTGGATATTCATCCACTGGTTCACTGGTGAACAGAAGAAACTGGAATTGCTGGCCATCTCTCAGTACCAAACATTTTCATCACCAACAGAGCTTTTCATTCACTGATTTCTGTTTGTCTTTTTTGGTTTTGTTCCCAAGAATACAGTGTGCACTTAGAAAATCATATGATACAATCATAAACCTCCAGGATGAAAAGACAGTTCATCTTGTGCAATGAAGGATTGCTGTTTGTTCACACAGGGGAGCAATCCCTCATTTCACAAATGTGCAGAAGACTTCTGTAATTCAAACATACTTTTTTTGTTTAGGGCTTGAACTCAAAGAAGATGGGGAGAGGAACTTAGTATTTTTCTTTTGTTCTTCATGTTTAATGGGAGACACTTTCATTTAAAAGGAGATAGTGATGTACCCCAAAGCAAGAGATTTCCACGTATACTGGCTATCATATAATGAAACACAAGGATCTCTAATCCACACACACACCCTGAATTTGGGGTTAAATTTGGAATTTGGTTTCTGCAATAAATAACAAAAGTGGGACTTTAAAGTTACCAGGTTCAAATTTTTTTATATGTAAAATTTTCCAATGTACACTGATACCATCCCTTGAGATCTTAGGTAACCAGAAAACAACCCGCAATTTTTATTATTTTTTTCCTGTTAACGATGATGAATTTTCAAGAACAATAGATAAAATTGTCTTAGTGAGGGGTAAGAAAGATGAGTTTAAGAAGAAATCCTCTGTTACTGCCCAAGATCCTACACTAGCTATTGAAAGAAATAGGTAAAATTAAAATCAGATTGTGATTTCTCTAAATATCTGTGGCAAACTACTAAGCACCAAAGTCATCTTGTGCCATCTGTTCCACCCCTTTCTTGCATTCCTTCTGCAGTTTGCTACACTTCTTTTGTCCTTGTGTGTCAATGTGCCTGACTCAGAGTGGAACTATGGAGGCTAGGCAGAGCTCCCATAATTTTTTGTACCCTGAACTTTAGGTTGACTTAATGCAAAATAGAGGCCTTGATGGTCCTGTCTTTTTACTGAGGTGACAGATAAAAGTTCAGAAATATTTTTTTCCTCACTGCTTTCATCTCTGAGTAATGTCATATACTTATTACACTGCATTATATTTATGCCCCCTGGGTAGCTGTGTCAACAGTGGACATGAGCAGTCTCTGTGATCCTAGAAGGACGGGTGATAAAGCTAGCAAAATTTACATTCTGGTAAAAGCAATTGTATAGGAGCTGGCAGTTTGTCCCACCTGTCTGGGGCAGTAAATAATTTCTAAACTTTGCATGCAAAGCATTATTAACCAAGAGCATAAAAAATTAGGAAGTTCTTAAAGAGAAACCCTCTGCCAAGCAAAAAGTCTTGGAGTGAATAAAAAATTATTAGTGTAGGAAAAAAACACAGAATCTTTACCAGAGAACAGAATAGCAAAATTCCAGGCAAGAAAAAATCCTTTTTATCATTGTAAACTGAGGCATGATCTCTAAATCATGTCTACTTTTTTGATCACAGTAATTAAAACTTTGACCCAAAATTCTCATCTCATATGTATCAAAGTATGTGTATTTTTTTACTTGTCAGCTGACACCCTGATATACACCAGAGTAACTGAAGTCAGAATCTCCACACCTTGTTCCAATGTTATTTCCCCATTATGTTAATCTAGTTTTATTGCTGAATCTGCTAGTTGGTTGCTGTTATTTTTACTGAGGTCATATGTCCTGTTTACTGCTCATGAAATCAAATGGCTCTGTAGCTTCTGACTAAACAGGAATATCACCTACTATCATTTCTTCATGCTGAACTGCTCAGGAAAAAAAAACCATTTCAAAATGGCAGTTGTGAAGGTGTTAGTTTATTTTTTCTGGCATATTCCCTGCTTGGATTTTTCTAACCTGTTTTTCTTAGCAACAATAAATTACTCTTTTTTTAAAATGAAACACTGTCTATTCCACAGGCCTTTTTCTATTAATTGCTATTCTTTCTTGACCAGTTGGTGAAATATTCACTAATCAGAATTTGAGCTCCTTTGAATATCATTATTATTCATTTGTGGAAATATATCATCATGCTTAAAGTATACACTGTGTGGGGCTTAATTTTCTTAGAATGATTGGATAGAGTAGAACCAAACATTTCATCATTAACATTCACCACCAGAGCTCTGGGAAGATATGCTGCAAAGAAAACAGAAACATGAAGACAGTACACAAAGAGAGAGTTGTGAAGGGGGAGAAAGGTTGTTTAATTTCTTTAGTTATCATATATCATATTCCTTTTTCAGTGCACCCTAACTAAAGCATGCTGGAAAAGACTATGTCACATAATCAGCTACAATTATGTCTGAAAAGGTTTGGTCATTTTTCAGCAAAATACAGTAATGACCTTTCACATCTGTGTACACATGTTCTGAGAACCAGGAATGTGAAAAGAAAAAAAATATAAAGACAAACTACAGTACCAGCAACTGAGACTAGCTCCTTAGCTCATTCAAGAAAGCAAACCTCTGTTGTCTCCTGCCTCATACCCACTGAGAGGAATAATTGTAAATATAAATGAGGGATTAGCTGTAGTACCAGGAGAGCTTGAAAGACAAGATAAAAAGAAAAACAAAATAAGGAAAGGAAGATCCAATTGGGGAAAAGGTCAGAAATCCAGAGTAAGGCAAACTTATGTTGTTTCTTTATTTTTAGTACGTTTTTTCTACAGTATGGAATAATGTAGCCCCACACTGTTAAGAGACCAATAGAGGAATCTAAGAGTAAATAGATGGCATTTTATGTGTATAAAAGGAAAACACATCCTACAATGAAATATGATAATTAGCCAGATGAAAGCTGTCCATTAAATATTTAAATCATGGTAACGTGTCCTGTTCAGAACTGTCACATTGGCTATTGAGAACTGAACACCCAGTTTGGGGATGAGCATGGTCCAGTGGAGCTGGAGTCTTCTAAGGACCTTTGCAGCCAGGTTGAATGCAAAGTACTTGTATAGTTAATCAAAATGCTTGGTCTTCTCTCTCCATCCAGATTCAGACCTTAGCTTTGAGGGAGCAGCAAGGGCTGGTTGATCCTCCAGGAAAGGGAGCTGGGGTCAGGGGGTATAACAAAGCAGGCAGGAACAGTGAACTGACCATAAGAGTGACAAGTCCAGGTCAGGATCAAAGCCAGAGACGGTGTCCAGGGTCAGAAACAGCCTGGTGATTGCCCAGCATCAGGTCTAGAGAGAGGAGGCACAAGCCCAAGGGCAGGTGTAGCTGCAGCACAGCTGTGATGTAGCCCAGGCAGGGGCTGGCAGTATGGCCACAGCTTAAAAGTAGTTCCCATGAGAAAGGTGGTGTAGGACTTCGGTTTAACTTGTTTGTAACAGCACTTACTGGCAACGAATCTGACCTTGGACTCCACCAGCTAAACTCCTTGACTCAGCCAACTAATCTCCTAGAAGGAAGATGCGCTCCAGTCCCTAACAATGCCCCATGGCAGTGCTCGAGTGCCCATGGCTAAGCTGTGCAGCCCTTTATGAAATCATTCATCCTTTCACAGAGGTTCTGAATCACAGTTGGCAATGCCATAGGGTTTGCGTATGCTACCCTGTCCACACCAGTCCACAAAACAGCTCTGAGGGAAGACAGAGTAAGTAGAAATAAAGCTGACAGTACACTGGAGCAATCAGAGTTCCTGCATGGCCACAGGACGTGGCAGCACCACATTAAGCTGAGCTAGATAGTTTATTTGCAAGTGGAAATCAACAGTTCTAGATGTTAAATTTTACATCTGTAGAGGATAGGTCCATCACACATGGTCATCTAGCCTGGGTGCACAATTCAGCAAAATTTCAATGGCATATCATGTTAAGATCTAGGTAGGTATTCACCAGCCCCCTCACAGTGCCGTGTTTCACACTAAACATGAACACTCCTACATGGGCATGTTACAACATACCCTAACATGTAAGAACTGGGAATCCAGCTTTCCAGCTTGAGTTAGAACATATACAAATCACCCCAGAGTTGTATCCTGACTCCAAAAGAAATCTCTCCCATCCCGAGCTTCAGTCATTGTTTGTCCTTCAGAGCCCAGCTCTGCCATATTTCATCTATAATATATTACAATGAATAAAATATTAAATTATTTTTATAAGTTTAGCATACCTAGTTTTGAATTAGAAACTAGAGACTTTCTTCGGATTCACAAGATACTCTTGGTCATGACCACTACTGACATGAGATACTGTGGTTTCTTCAACTTGAATCTTCAGCTTTTGCCAGCTGCAAGTGTATCTTAGGAGAATTTATCAACTTACTGGGCCCCTACTACTCTGATATATGAAGAATAAAACCCTTTACTGCCAATACACAGAAATAACCTTATTAGCTGGCATCAGCATAGTTTTGCACAGTGGCTGGTAGGTGGTAAAGGCTGATACACTTTAAAATCTTTCCCAACTCATAATTTCTGTGCTTTATCAAATATTCAGAAATAAATAAATAAAATAATAATAATAAAAAAACCAACAACAAAACCACAACAAACAAACTCCAAAACCAAATAAATAAAAAACTTTGGAAAAGAAATAAGTTATTACTCAATTTTTTATAGATGTTTTATAGATTTTTATAGATGATTGAATGTAAAAACACAGAAGATCAGCTAACAAATTTTCTTCTCCCCATTAGACAAGAATGGGACTTAATAATGAGATTCATAGGCTTGGTCACTTGGTCAAATGTCCAGGAGAAAAGTAGAAGGGCAGAACACTGCCAACATAAAAAAATTATACCTTGGATTAGAAAAAAACTGTGGGTTCAGGTTGTTTGGGTTTTTTTCTTCATCTCTCTCTTTCTCTATTTGAGCGACTTTACAATAACATGCAATGCTCCAGAGAAAGATCTGCATGAGTGGGTTGGGGTATCTATTCTTTTTGTTTGTTTGCTTGTTTCTTGTCTCAGAGCAGGGACTTGCTATGGCTGCTATGATATGTGTGTGTGTGTGCGTGCATTTTGAACCAGTACTTGCCTGTAAAAAACATATTCAACAAGGTGAAACCTGATGAGTAAGACAAAGAAATGGAAAGAGATGATCATGAAATCCAAGGTGATTTACTCATTATAGCACATCCCAAGGTAATTTCAGTTTGTTTGTGATTTTTTTCTTGCTTATGTCAAAATTCTTTATTCAAGCACCTTGAACCTCTGACTCAGACAGACAATTAGAAACTCTTAACCTGTAGTCATTCTTAACTTTAGTATCAATGTTGGGGAGAGAAAATTTGCTCTAATTAAAATTGGACTGAGAAAAATAAAACAAAGAACTGTCCTTCAGAGCTTTCTAAGAAAATATATTGCATAACCTCACACAATAATAAAAACTGAGAAAGAGATAAAGGATTAGCAGGCTTCCTTTTGTATACTATTTGGTTTTGCCTTTTTCCCTCACTTTATAAATAAAAAAGATTTATTTTCTCTTACTTCTGCATGGGGGTCTGTGTCTGTCTCTCCAACTTTTAACTTACCAACTAACATTCAATGAAATTCAAGAGGGATTTAAGTCTTAAGGGTAACTGTTAAGTTCCTGCAGTTAATATGAAAACAGGCAGCTGGAAAGAGTAGTCTAAAGCAAAGGTCCTGAGATAAGTGTAGTACTTATCAGATGTAAAAAACTTCAGATGTGAGAAAGTCAGTGACAAGACCTCAGTTGTTGGCAAAGCTTCAGGAGGAGACCATTTGTTAGTAGTAGGTGCCAGCAAACCCAGGAGAAACAGAGAAACTGGTCCTCTACTTACATGGCTCACTGCCTTATGTACTAGGATCTGGCCATCATGCCAGCCTCCTGAGTGCCTTGCCACGTCGCTAAGCACAGCAATATTGAAAAAATTTCAACACTAATGAAGGCATAAACCAGGAAATAGAAGCCTTTGGCAGCACTAATAAAGTTCAAATCCAGTGTCCTGCTGGCTATCTCTGCTATAGAGAGTCTCACTGTGCAATACCTGGACATCCCAGCTAAGGGCATACTAAAGGGTTAAAACCACTTTATGACAATTTAAGATACTCCTCCTTTTCATAAAAACTTTATTTTGAAGGATAACAACTCCATAATTGAATTACTGCCACATTGTCAGCTTTTCTGATTTTAATACAGCTCTTACATTTTTTGTTGCAAAAGCTATTAAATACAAGCAATTGCACAACAAAATTAACTCAGTTGTAATTTAAAATAATAAAGTAAGTGTTTAACTTTTGAAGCCTGGAGAAAAGTTTGAAAATGGTACCTGAATTGAAAAAAAAATTGAAAGTATATGCAGATACAGAGACAGAAACTAAAATAAATAAAATTATATGAAATTGTTATATAGATACACAGTTATACCAATTACAAATATACAGTTATCCATTAAATTCACATTATATCAATGTAGTATCATTATATTCTGGGGGCTGCCTGATGATTTAGTATTGACAATATTTTTATCAATACAAACAACATTTCCTTTGCTAAAATGCTGCAGCTGGTTTAGATTGACCTCCCTTTATTGATTTACATCTAACAAGGATCCAGCCCAGTATTTCAAAATGTTTGCTTCTAACTTAAGGCAGTTTTAGTAATATAAATTGATTACTCATAACTATACAACCAATTGACTCATTCTGTAGTTTATATTAATCCACTATTTGTAGCCTGCCAATGAAGTTCATAAAGATCCTTCTCATAGTCCATTAATATTGACTCTCAGATTTAATGAGTTCATTACAATAACCATTACTGTATTATTAAAATGCAGAAGGAAATGTAAGACTGTTTCATGCAAATAAAGAATGATATAATTAATCAAATGATATTTTTTATTAGCATTATCATCATTATCCAGCATTTAATAACCCTATTTTATGTTTCAGGATAGCTTTGTGTTAGGCACTATACAAGCCTAAGGAGTATATGAGCAAGGTATAAGCAAGCAACAGAACATGGGTTAGGCAGAAGAATTTAAGAATACACTGAGACATAACAGATGAGTGAGGCATGGGGAAGGGGAGGTTTTTGTTGAGTATGTAGGAAACATTTCCTTCCAGCACACTCTTGTAATTTCTCCTATAGTGGTTGTTTTAAAAGTTTACACTTTCTCAGTTCCTTGAAAGTAAAAATGGAAATGTTCAAGTAGAAGTCTTGGTTTGGTATGTTCAGATATTCAGTCAGTGTTTTTCTGCTCTGGCGCCAAAACACATGCTGACACTGAAGAGTCATACAGCATCGAAACTGTGGAGTAGAGGGATTTCAGACCTCTGCCCTCTCAGCTTTCCACTTTGGCTAGCTCTGTGTGGCTGGCTTGGGTCCTGTTCTCTCCCAGTTCTTGGGCACTACATCCAGATTTCTGGAATCTAGTTTCTGCAGCTACATCTGTACTCCAGCATCAAACATGCCTGAGAGACATTCTCTGACCCTGAGGCCAGCTGGCGAGGGACAGCCTGCAGCCACTCTGTTTTCTCCAGATCATAGTGACTGTGCTGCAAATAAGGAATGGCCCCACCTCCACGTTAAGTCATCAACTATTCTTAGAAAGTGTTTGGGAGGTTATTTGGCACAGGCAATGACTGTGTCAGGGACAATTGTAACGATTTAGCAAAACAAATGCTGAGGTTCCAACACTCTGGAAAATTCCCAGGCAGTGTTTGCTTTATCATTGCATATGCACTCTGTAAGGATCAGGCACATGAACCACAGCTTTCATGTCCGCCTTACCCTTAAGTACTTACATCTATAGTTGGATCAAGCCCTCAGATTTCTGAATTTACCACACATATGTTATTCTTCTCTTGCATTTCATCTGGAGCAGTCAAACCATTCTTAATTAATAACCTAATATATAAGGTATTTACATAGCTTACCAAGGAAGGGCCTGGTTGTGCAGTTACAATTGTAATAGGGTATCCTGTAGAAAAGTACCTTTGCCACCAGCTAAATTGAGTACCACTTAATGGAATTGCATTTCCCTATGCCAAGAATGGATTTAGTTAATAGTCTGTGAAGAACCACTGTCCTCTGAGGCAAAGGAAGGCATCTCTCAGGTTCACCAGGAGCTGTGCTAAGCCCTTCTTGCCTGGGAATCATTAATTGCTTACCTCCAGGAACAGAGGCACTTGTAAATGCACGGGAATTTTTTTTACTTGAGAGCCCAAAACACAGTCTGTGCTGTCACTTAGTTTTTCTTCTTGTACAGGTAAAACTGAGCAGCAAAGATCAGTTTGATGTTGATAACTGTGACTTGGAAATAGGGACTACAGGAACCATTTTCACAAGACTTATGGCAGAAATCTGTCACATTGCCCTCTGCAAGAGATGAGTGGAAATGAAATGCATTGTATTTTTACTGATGTCATAGGGCAATGATGATTTGTCTCAAGACCTGCCTCACGGAGTATCAAAGATATCAAAAGCTTTCTACAGCGTTTACATGTTTGCTCAGACGCTCAATAGTTTGTCATGGACAGTTAACTTTTTCAAAGGCACACATACATAACAACAGTAATACGCGTTTATATTCTAATGGTGCAGGTGGATGTCACAGCCCCAGCTGTGCTAAGAGGTCTAAAACTGGCAAAGGAAACAGTATAAAGTTAATTGCAATCTACTTTCTTTCCTCTGCTTCAGGTGAAACCCACTGCAGTAAGATTTATGCAGTTTCCCACTGACAGCTACATAGGTGAACTCCTGTACCCCTGCACAGAGCAAGAACTGTAGCCGCTGTCACTTCACCTTCAGTGTCAAGCTGTTTCTTTTGATGTGTTTCTTGCCTTTTTAGGCAGATTCTTGTAGAAGCAATATCCATGCTGTGAACACTGGAACTGCTTTGCGACTTCTGAATCTGAGCATAATCTATAGCCATTCCCCAAAATCATATGTGGGACATAAGATCCACAAATATAGCTTCTCTCCCCATTCCATGATTTCTTTAATAAAGCAACCTTAGTTTGCAGCCCCTTTGGGAGCCCCAGTTTTGCTTTTACCACACACTGGTATAGATGGCCCCTGGGTGCACGTCCGCATGCTTAAATGCAATCACAAGGAAGTCATAGAAACTTTGCCAAATACCTCCAACTTATACAGTGATATAGTGACTCCAAGAAAGATTTTTTCCCCTTTAAGTATGGTACCACAAAATCGTTCCTGCACTTAGGTTACAACAACTTCATGTAAAGCTACAGGTTTAGGGAAGAGTGGATGGAAACCTGCCTGGCTGAAAAGGACCTGGGGTTATTGGTTGACAGACAGCTGAACATGAGCCAGCAGTGTGACCAGGTGGCCAGGAGGGCCAACAGCATCCTGGTTTGTATCAGAAATAGTGTGGCCAGCAGGACTAGGGCAGTGACCATCCCCCTGCACTGGGCACTGGTGAGGCCGCATCTCAAATACTGTGTTCAGGTTTGGGCCCCTCACTACAAGAAAGACATTGAGGTGCTGGAGCGTGTCCAGAGAAGGGCAACGGAGCTGGTGAGGGGTCTGGAGCACAAATAAGTCTTATGAGGAGTAGCTGAGGGAAATGAGGTTGTTTAGCCTGGACAAAAGGAGGCTCAGGGGAGACCTTATTGCTGTCAACAACTACCTGAAAGGAGGGTGTAGGCATGTGGGGGTTGTTTTTTTTCTCCCAAGTAACAAGGGATAAGACAAAAGGAAATGGCCTCAAGTTGTGCCAGGGGAGGTTTCAATTGGATATTAGGAAAAATTCCTTCATCGGCAGGGTTGTCAAGCATTGGAACAGGCTGCCCAGGGAAGTGGCTGAGTCACCCATTCCTGGAGGTATTTGAAAGACATGTACATGTGGCACTTACGGACGTGGTTTAGTGGTGGACTTGCCAGTGTTAGGTCAACAGCTGGACTCAATGATATTAAAGGTCTTTTCCAACCTAAATGATTCTATGACTCTGTGATACCTAGTTGCCATAAGCTAAACTGGTAAACCAATTTGAATTGTGTTAGCTGATCTGCCTTTGTGAATTTATCTGTGCCTTCACAAAACAGTTTTCAAACTTGTGAGTAATAGAATGACTGGATATTGCTAAAAGTTTTTTTAGCAATATGTGATGGATCTAAGACAAGACTAGGGAAATTTTTCACAAACATATAAAATAGTCTGACCCATATCATCATTCTCCCTGGGGTAGCTACAAGTTTCTCAAAGGGAAAATGAAATCAGCTTGAGGATAGACATATTTGAATTGAGTAGCAAAAGTAAAATATACTGGTAATCTTGACATTATTTACTGTCCAGTATTTGAGTAAAGATAGGAACTTTTACTCAGTCTCAGTATGTTCTAAACTGCTATTTAGAATTCTCTGCCTCTAAATTAATGTTAGGTACCATATTACTAGTATTGAAGAAGACAAAAATAGCACTTTTAAAATATTGCTGCTGTCAATTTCCATATTGTACCAAAGGCACAAACACTGACAAGGTGAATTACTTTGCATACTTCTTTTTCTTTTTCCCGTTAGTTATTTTTGTTGATCCATATCTGAAAAAAGAGGTAGTAATGATGTTTGCACAGTATAACGCTTTCACAGTAAGACAGGAGGAAAAAAGCAAGAATTATTCTGTATCATAATAAAATGATTGTAGGTTGTGATTAGATGTCTCCTTTCATACAGGAAGCTCAAAATACACCACAAACATTCACTGATCTGGAACTGATGCATAACTTATTAAAGTCTATAAGAATAGTTCAAACAATTCAGTGCATTTTGAATCAGGATCTTAACAGAGAAATCTGAATTAGCGTAGTTTATTTCAGAGTCAATGGTTTAATGCTCTTAGGTAGGTGTACATAAGCACATCTGTTACTTGCCTAATAGTTTGGCATGTTTCTGTAAGTGACAAAATTGTGTTAAACTATGGTAATAAACTGTTAGACTACTATATAAACTTGTTTAAATGTATTTGCAGAGGAGAGTCTGACTGGCTTGACTAAATTGTTTTTAAGATTGTATTGATACTCTGGTTGCAACTTTTCTTGTATGCACCAATGACATAACAAACAGTATTTTCAATGGCATAATAAATACTTTTCTAAAACTATTATCACAATTATATTCCAGTATATAATAATAATGTTGGATTCACATATGCATTGTTAATCTCCCATTTGTTTTTACTGGCAGTATGCTCTTTTCAATGTAAAAGCCTTTCTTACTTCACCCACTCTAAGTCATTATTTAATAAGCGAGATGAACTGTATTCACTAGTTAAAGAAAAACAATAAATTAATAATATATTTCCTGATTAAAGACTGGGATTCACCAGAAATGGTCAGGCTAGCTTTTTTAATAATGTGGCCTAAAGGTCGTTTTTCCAGGTTTGATACTCCTAGTTCTGAGAAAACTCAGTCTTTTTATTTTTCACCTAAAAATAAACTGTTGCAGTGACATCTGCCATCCTTTTACGCTTTCCACATTACACAGATATGAAAGGCCTGAAAAATAGATTGGAATTCTTTATTTACAGTTAAGAAGATACTCACTGCTAGTGATCAATAGGGTTATATCTAGAGATTCAAGCAGCTCAGTTAGAACCATAACAGGCAGAGTTTATTACTAGTAAATCAATATGATGTCTCTTAGCCATGCATCTCTTTCAAGAATCTGTATAGTATAATGATTATCATTATAAAATAAAGTCCAGTCTCTCTTTTGCTATCTTCTGGTTTTGATCTTGTAAAACTGGGAATTGATTTTCCTAAAAATCAATATTATGTTTCCACCATGTGGCAGATACACCACTTAGCAACACCTCCAGGTGCCAGGCCTTTAGTTGGGTTGGGAATGAATACATGCTGGGGGAGAAATTGCTCAAAAATTTCAAGATCAACATCTCCAGGCTAAAGAGCTATTTATTTTCTATGCCATGGGTCCAACACAGCAGCCTTCCCTAAGTAAACCTGATGTGCATTTCCCATTGATTTTTCTGTTTTCCTCAGCAGATTTAACCATTACCAAGAGATACTTTTCATTCGTATGCTGGATTTCCACAGATGGGAATAAATCCTTCTCATCTCACATGAGAGAAAGTCAAGGGAAGGAGAAAACCAGCTGCTGCCCTAAAGAAAAGTTGAAGGTTCATCTACTTTGGTAATGACAGTCATACAAAATATCAGACATCTATGCTTTCAGCAACCCTTGTCACAACTTTATTCATTTAGACAGACTTGCTACAAGGAGAGATGTAAAGAATCACTTACTTTTGTACAGGTATTAAAGGGCTATAAGCCTTGTTTTGATAGATTAAGACTGATAACAAATCTGATTGTCTTTAGGCTATGCTGCGCCTCTGAGATCTCACCAGTATCTGAATCTGTCATAAAGCATGTTTAACAAAAAGAAAAAGCATTGTCTGTTTGGACAACTTGCTTCATTAAGATACTGTTACTGACTTCTAATAGTGATAGGAGATTTTATCATTGTTATCTTAATTTTTCCTCTTACAAGCCAAGATACCAGTTCTTTCATGACACCACCTTTATGAAGATAATTTTAAACAAACCACGCACCAACTGTTTATATCTCCTAGAGAGAGCCCTTCCAACTGTTCATGTCTTCAGGCAAGTCCCAACAGGGAAGCTTAATTGTATTCCCAGTAGTTGTTTTCTGAGCATGATTGGTGAAGTTTATTCTCAGAGTCTAGAGAAAGGATCAAGAGTATTCCTATATCTGAATTACACAGGGAGTTTTCAACACATCTGGAAATTTCATTTTTTTCCCCCTTTCTTTCCCTCTTTGTTTTGGGGTTTTTTTTTTCCACAACATTTTTTTCAAGAAAAGCTTCACATTTCTGATGAAATGGCAGGAAATATAAAATAATAAAAAACATGTTTATAGGATTTAAGTATCAAGGCATTACTGTCATATAGAGAATGAAATCAAAACAGCACAGTGTCTTCCCAGCTTTGCCACTAACAGTTTGCCTGTGGTAACAGATTTTCCTGTGGTTCCCAGCTGCCTTGCAAATAGCCAACAAGCATTGCTTCTGCTACATACTTATTTAGCAGATATGAAAGGCTGTCTTGTCACACTGAAACATTTGAATTGTTTCAGCCTCACTCTTCAAGCAGCATTGTATATCGCTTTATGATTCTACATGTTTGGGTTGCTATGGAAAGAATGAACTATCCCAATAAATCTCTCTTTATGGGCAGTAAATTCAAACATGATCAAGTTTCTGAGGATGCAAAAGCTTCATTGGCAAAGATCTCATTCTCCATGCTTTTGGCCATTATGTCATGCCCCATTACCATCTTCACTGCACAGCTTTATAGTTAGCAGTAAGCTTAATTCAGGATCGCATAGCTTGCAAAGATCTCGTCAGGAAACAATTGTTTAGACGTAGGCCTGTAGTTACTGTACTCCATGTTTTAAAATTTTTGTCTTTTGGTAAGTTATTTCCTTCCTTCAGTATCCAATGAATTTGAAAATTTTGAAACACTATTACAATGCGTTTTTTTCAATATGTCTTTTTACAGAAGTTATTTCAAATGTTCTTTGATAATGTAACAAATCATACATTGAGTTGTCATATAGTCAGATATTTATCATACTTATTGCTCAATAAGAGTGCTTTCACCCAGTTTCTAAAGTGTATATCTTAAACTAATGCTCCAAATTTAACAAATCACAGAATAAATCTGGGCCTCACAATTTCATCATTGCCATAAACAGTACACAAATTATTCCAGGTACATGCACACTATTTGTTTCTCAAACAGGAAAAAAAAAAAAAGAAGAAAAATCTTCTAATACCTGATATCATCTTTATTTATAGGAAACCAACATGTGGCAATCGTAACACAGGAGATTAACTGTTCTTCACCACCCAAACATTTTGCATCTGAATTTTAAACCACTGTCCCTCTGCATGGGGTTAGCTGTATTCTCACTTGAGAAGATCAATGCATAAGGTTGCTGTGAAGATCATGGAGAAGCGTGTTTCATTAATCGGTTTGAGTAACATAATTCCTTGCACATAAAATTACCTCATTCTAACTCACTATTAAATGTTTATATTTTATACCTGTCTGTATTTGCAAAAGTTAAAGCTGATATTTTAGATTTATTACTTCGTCCATTGCAGATCATGCATCTCAAGTAAAGGTAATGCATTTCAAAAGTTACCAAGTTCAAAGACAAGACAGATACAGGTAAATTTCCTGAAGAAGAGAGAATATGAGAGAATATGATTTACGTTTTTGTTTGTATGGTGGGTATTTTTCCATTTCCATTTGCTAAATGGAAATTGCTCATATGGTTAGTTTCAATCAGTTTTGAACTCTGATTTTCTCTCAATTAAAAATGAGATTGTTTCTGCATCTTTTCTTGTGATTTCTTAGTCATTTATCTCAGCAATCTAATGGTTGAATAAGTTAAATGTGAATTTCAAATGCAGAGTGCCTCAGATAATTCTTTTGTATGCTTCTAATAGCCTAGCAGCTGTGATAAAAACCTTTCTAATTTATAAAATGCTTGTATATATTTTCTTCCCACTATACAGTGATCATAAGCATAACAAGCTTGCTTTTTTCTCTTTTTTTTTCTTTTTTTCTTTTTTTTTTTTTTTCCTAGAGATTCTGAACCAAAATAGCTAAATGTTGATACCTTGCTGTTGTGGTTTAACTCCATCTGGCAACTAAGCCCTACACAGCCTCTCACTCACTCCCCTGCAGTGCAATGGGAGAGAGAATTGGAAGAATAAAAGTGAAAAAACCTCATGGGTTGAGATAAAGGCAGTTTAAAAGGTAAAGAAAAAGTCATTGATGCAAGCAAAGCAAAACAGGGAATTCATTCACCACTTCCCATTGTCAGGCAGGTGTTAAACCATCTCCATGAAAACAATTGGGTAGACAAACACCAATAACTCCAGGTTCCCCACCTTCCTTCTTCCCCCAGCTTTATATACTGAGCATGATGTTCTATGGTATATCCTTTTGGCTAGTTCGAGCCAGCTGTCCTGGCCCTGCTCGCTCCCGGCTCCTTGTGCCCCTGCCCACCGGCAGAGCATGGGAAACCAAAGAGCCCTTGCCTTAGGGTAAGCACTGCTCAGCAACAGCTGAAACATCCCTGTGTTATCAACATTGTTCTCATACAAAATCCAAAACACAGCACTGTACCAGCTACTAAGAAGAAAATTAAAGATTCAAGCCAAAGCCAGGACACTTCCAGTCATGATGTTTTGACAAATTTTGCATGCTCTCTGAAGCTGAATATAACACTTAAACTTTGGCATTTTCACAAGCATATGAAACTCACCAAATCTCAACAGAAAATTGCTGAGGACATAATAATAGACATGGTGTAAGTATAGAAGCACACTTGACAGACACTAATTCATTTCAGAATGTTAGGAAATAATATTTTGAACAAACCTCATAAGTTGTCCATTTTTTATATACATATATGAGAATAACATGTCTACAGTGAAACTGCGTGAAATGTGTGAGTGAGAGACCATTTGAAGATCAAAGAGTCAAAAACATTTTTCCAAAGTTAAAAAAAAAGCCCTTAAAAGGAAATTTTTTTTTGTTTTATTCTGTATTTTTGTTAGCTATAGCGAAAAATGACTGTTGTGATATACAGTAAAACTTAATCAGTTTTTTTTCCCCCCTTCCATTCCACTTACTAAATAATATTATCTCTCCATCAAATAAAACACTGTGCAGAACTTTATAGGATTTGGCACAAAATATTTTCTCTGTAGAATACTACAGGAAGGCTCTAATAACCTATGAAAATGTGTCGTTACCAATTCAATTTGATAGTTCTTTGTAAGTCATTTCTATCAAGACCTTTCAGATCCATTTAGAATTCTATAATGACTTTACTCTTATCATTCAATATGTACGTCTTCTGATAACAGAAAAGAGAATTTTGTAACAATTTCTTAATATAAATCACAGTCCTGGTTCATCACAAAATAGAAAGGACTAAGCAGTGGTGGTGACTGTTCAACAAATAGAATAACGCAAACGTCTCCAAGATCCATCTAGTGACATGAGCACTTAGTTGGAAGGATTGAACAAAGACGTATAAGAACAGATGTCCAGAAAACACTTTGGATTCATAGCACTGACTTCTGCAGTATCTGTGTGTATTTTAGAGAACTACCTATCCAATGAGGTTGATAATGGCCTGGTAGGATTCCAGTGAATGCCAGGGCACAGAGGGAAGTAAGACCTAAGAATGTGATTCACAAGAGCTAACATACTGCCAGGGAAACCTAAGTTAAATAGTGAAAACACAGAGGACAAAAACATGGAGATGATTCCAGCTTTCTCTTTATTATAAATATTCTAGTCAGGTACTGTAGAAAAATGCCTCTTTTCTTGTGGGATTGACATCCCCAAGAACTTTCTCCCTCTGAGGTTTGGTGTTTAGTCCTTACAAAGAAAACTAATAGGCAAAACTTTCCTTCCAAATAGGAGTAGAATGAGGTGCTGCCTCCATCTTTCTGTGCAACATCTCAGCACAGTGTGCTCTCCACTCATCCTGGACATGGGAAAAAGAGCTACCCATCCCATGTCTGTCCAAGAAAATTTGACCACACAGCTCTCATGTTCCAGAAGAATTTCCCAGTCCTTTCACTGTGAATTAATGAGAGATGGAAGGAAGCAAATTACATATGTCTCTCTTTTTTAGGCTGTTCTATCTAGAAGACATGTCAGTAAATATTCTTTGATATAGACAAAAATAAGAACTGATGAATACAACTCTGTGAACTCAGACAGTGATGGCAAACCTTTTTGGAATTGAGTGCCAGGTATATTTTAAAAGAGAATCTTGTTGATGCCAGACCAAATGTCTGCTGAAATTAAATTTGGCAGTCTGAATTTAATGTAACGAATTCACTTCAAAGAAGTCTGAAACAAAGAAACCCCCTCCTTTCCAATGAATCCCATGTTGCTTGACTGAAGACTTATTTCTCTCTTTGTAAATAGAAGTTCATGGCAACATACACAATTTATTACACTTGCTGATCAGTTGAGGAACTGAAATTTACTACACATTTTATTTTTTTTATCCTATCATTTTCTCTTTTTCCTTCTTAGTAAAGAAATACTTTTTTTTGTTTCTTCTATATTATACCCATTTTTATTATTAGCATTCTATTTTGGCATGAAAGTGGAAGAGTTAATGAATCATTAACAGAAGCACTGGAGCTCCAGGAAGGGAAATAAACTAAAAATTGCATTTAGGTTTTGGGTTGTTGGTGTGTGGGTGTGGGGGGGGGGGGTGTGGGGGTGTGTGTGTGTGTGTGTGTGTGTGTGGGTGGGTGGGTGGGTGGGTGGGTGGGTGGGTGTGTGTGCGCGCGCGCGCGCACGTGTGAGCGTGTTTGTGTACACACATTTAAGGAGTAGGGGGTGTGTGCCACAAGGGGTCATTATGATTATTTATGTTGACTGTCTATGTAGGCCAGTGGATGTCAAGCAACAATTCACATTATGACTTAATTGCCTCAAAACATTTGAATGTTTGTGGTTTTTTACACTTATGAAAACAAAGAACTCTTCTGATGTCATCTTTAGCTGTTAACATCCCTCAATTTTTGGACCATTCACAAGTAAGGAAGTTCATAAAACATACTTTGAGAAATATACCTCAGACTAAGGCTCCACCTCATACCTTTTGACTCATTATTGTTCAGTTTTCATATTCCTTTTGAAGAAAGCCATAGTGTCCAATGCATGGATAGATGACAATATTGTAATGACACCACTTGAAAGAAGTAGGATGTAAGAGAGTCTAAAGGCTCACAGATGTAAATTATTCAAGAATAAGGTGAAACAAGAAAAGATGAGAGGAATTCACTTTCTTTAAAATTCTAAGTGTTTCAGCACACCAGCCCTGGGCAATTCTTTCAAAGCTAGATAGAAAGAGGAGATTGGTTTTGCAAAAGAAGACCCAAGGACAAACTTCAAGTGTGAATCTGTCAGAAAGTGACTAGAAGGGGCTGCTCAAGTCACTGCCTGAAGATTTCTGACACTATGAAACCACCAAATCACATCATTAAATGCATTAGTGGACTAAGGTCAATCTTAAACTAGCTAGAATTTCTTCCTGTGCAATATCTGATGGAAAACCAGGAATTATAATTTCCAGGTTAAATGTAATTAAGACCTGGATATGTCTGTTAGCCAGTGTGTCAGTGTAGTTATAGTAATCAATAGTTATTCTTCCTCCTCTATGTTAATCCCTCTCTTAGATGTATTTACCAACATTTCCATTTTGCTTGACTGCTTTTCCAGTTCTTCTCTAACAACATGACAAGCTTTCCTTTTCCATAATTATCATGGGTGTCTTTGTCTATGCTTATGGCCTTAAACTTTATACTATCACATGTCATCCTTTTATTGCTGTTGAGGTCACAACTCTGTTGAGTTGCCTAATTCTCCCTGTAGCGGATCTGCACTGACACTACCTTCCAGCTGTGTGTTTTTAACCCATATCAATACTATGCTTTCATTACAGCCAGGGTTATTCAGAAAAGTTAAACAATATCAGTTGTAAGATAGATCATAAAGAATCAACTAACATGCTCCCTCCATCTTAGTAGTTCACTTTTCACCATAAATGCCTACCATCTCCATTTAAAGTTACCAACCTACCTTACATTTCTTCTCCAGACCCTTATAAACTCCAGGGTAAGTGGGTTCTTCCCATGTTATCATATCAGATGTTTCACTAAATCAAGGGAGGTTCTGGTCCATAAAATTATTAAACTTTTTTTTAAAAAAAAAAAAAAGTTCAGATTGGTCCTGTGTAATCTCTAGTAGATTATATATCATGTTTTATCCTAATTTCTATCTACTTCTGCATGTTTATTTATACTTTTTGTCAAAATTCTGTCCAAATCAGTAGATAATTTTTTATAGGTAGCATTCTAAGACATAGTGCACTTTCCTTTTTCTGTCATACAGTGCCCCCTCTATTTTATCACCAAATTTACAACTCCGTGTATTACATCAGGATGTTGGGATGACCTCCAGTTTGAACACAAAGGATTCAAGTTTGGCTTCCACCTCGGGTCTTACAGTGCTCTTTTCAATATCCTTCAAACCGTTAGATAGGATGTCTTTGCTCCATTCTCAACGTCATCAGCTTTACTGAAAATCAAGATGAAGCATTTATTGAGTTTTGACTCACTAACTTTAATTGTGGGCATATGCTTGTTCCACAGCAGCTCCACCACTCATTTCTGTGCTTTTTGATCATTTGTATGCCAAAAGGAATTTTTACTAAATTTGCCAGCTTATATTTCAAAATCAATGAAAAGACTCAGGCAACTGATTTTCATTTGTTTTAAAGAAGAACACATACCACAATCCATTTGATAATTTTTAAAATCTCATTACTTTCTTTGTTGAGTTTGCCTGTTAGTTGCTAGGTCTTTATTTTGAGTGCCAAAGTGCTTTTAAATACAAGACTCTGCGTAATACAGCACATTTTCTTTTTTTTTTTTCCCTCTTTCTTTCTTTGTTTATTTTTGTTAGGTTTTTTCTTAGTTTATTTCCCTTATTAATAGTCTTGGAAAATTTACAGAATTCAAACATTTTTATCTAAGCCTTTCTCCTAATTTGATTATATGCTTTAAATTTATTTTGATTTCTACAAATTATAGTCCTTATATTCCTCATCCCATGTCTGTTTCCTCTCTGATTTTACCTGTTAGATGTAAAAGATATTAATATAGAGAAATGAAAAAGAGAAGTTCCTAAATTCAGCACCTAACACCCAAATTTATTATTGCATTTGTTATTTATTATTTAACTACCTAAAGCTTGATAGGATGAATTCATTTAAGATATCTCAGATGCTTTTGGTTTTCTTTGGGGTTTGGGGGGTTTGGTTTGGTTTTTTTAACACATGCATGTATTTTTTATTAGCCTTGGATCTACTTATATACTAAGAGTCAAGATTTCTATTGATCAATTCTCAATTTCTAAAAGAAAAAAGCATCCTGAAATTCCATTTTCCTGAGTCTGCCTGGTATGACGGCAAACAGCCTTCTCAAAGTTCAAAACTATATATTTATTTAAAGAATTACCATTTCTGATCTGTGCACACTGTGGTTCTGCAACCATTTCAGTAACTTACTTGCACTATCAAACCTTCCCTGCCCCGCCCCCTACCCTGGTCAAACCACCAGTTATGTTCCAGAGACTATTTGACTATATGCAATAATCTCTAGGAGAGGATGCAGTCCCAGTCTGAAGTGGGGTTCCATGGGGTGTAACCATATGGCCTGTCACATGTTGCAAGAACACACTGGCTGATGCTAATGATCATGCCCTTAACTTTCTTTGGCTATCTTCAGTTATTACAATAGCTGAAAATCAGAATTTCCAGGCTGTGACAGTAGAATTGTGTTTCTATCCCTCTCTCTTTTTTTTGTTTGTTTTTTGTTTGTTTGTTTGTTGTTGTTTTTTTTTAATGAAAGAAAGCATCTGTCACCATTCAACTTCTGTTCTTCAGAAACTTCATTGCTGGAGAAAATGTAGCACAATAAAAATATGGTGTAACTCCACTCTGCAGTGTTTCATCAGGAATACAGATTTGTAACTTTCAAAAATTGCTTATACTTTACTTTGTTTTACCTTAATCTTAGAATTGTAAACAATACATTAGTGAAGGATCTTCATGGTTTTAACTATGAAATTACAAGTAACTCTTAAAAGTATGGTGATGTGTTGTGCACCTTGCTGACAATGGTGAGGGAACTCACAAAGAACAGTTTCATGTGCACGTTACTCGTAATATTGGTCTTTGTGTGAAGAATTTAATCATCAAACACCATTAGAGCAGCATTAATGGCTCTTATCTTCCTCCAGTTTATTTGAGAAACAAATAAATGCATGACCCCTCAGCATACCCATATTAAAACAATATACTTATATTTCTCCTGCCCCTGTTATGCCTGAATAGTCGAACAGAGTCTATTCACTTCAATCTTTTCAAATTCAACTTTAGTGAAAACCCCTACAGGTCTCACTTTACCAGCCATCTGATGGGTTTATCACCCTCCTATACTGTTTTCCCAAGAGTAATCTTTGCATCACATAAAGTGTTTTATGGTGTTACTTATTACAGCGTTTTAGAAATAATATATACTTTATCCATTTATAATAGTTGTATAATAAGTAATGGTAAATATCTTTATTATTATTATTATTATTATTATTATTATATAGGGATACAATTTTTATCTAACATCACCAGTACCTGAGTTTTGGAAAAATGGGCTTTAAAAGGATGAAGTTAGAAAGCAGAAAAAACGAGAGGGAGAGAGTGGTAGCAACTAAGAGCTATGCCAAAGAATCCCACTCACTGTTCAGTGCTCTTAAATTTAAAATTAGAAGTGTTTCACTGCACCTGAATTACTTTGGCTCAGATAAGTAATTCCAATAGATCGGCTTTAGTGATAATCTTCTAACTTTAAATTTAGACTCACTGAAATGTCTGGTTCCTTCAGAACATAATTTTCCAGGCTGAAGAAGTTGTCCTGTGGAGCAGCAGCTAGCATTACGGGGAGAGACAGATTAGTGGTATTATACAGTATATACGGTTACTCAAACCTTGAGTCATTTTTCAAGATTTTGAAATGTTTATATACAAAGTTTCATTTTAGGGACTGTGTCATATCACAGTTATTAATGGGAAGAGTGACTGAAAGTTCAAAAAGCTTTACACAAGCAAAGAGTTAATGGAGGCAGGCAAATACAAAATTGCAAGTGAATAGAGGCTAGCAAACAAACTCATGATCAAGGCTAAGGAAGAACCACAAAGCAGGAAACCTCATATAATGAAATAAATTTTACAAGATATTTAAACTTCTACCTACCTCAGATGAGAGTTAGAAATATGATATGAAATACTGGAAAGGTATCACATATTATGCTTTACAGGCACATCGTAAGCTTTGGGGTTATAGATAAAAGATGCTGAGTTCTGTCAAAAGTTGAGTCCCTTTTAACTGTTTGAAAAGAATCTGATTAATTCTAAGATTTTCAAAAGCAACTAAGGGACTTAAAGGCCTAAGGGTGAATTTGCTTCACCTAACTTTGACTTAAATCTCATTCTAGGTAGACTTTAGGGTTGGTAATCTCCTTAACTAAGTTAGCTGTGTGAAACATGCAGCCTAGTCTACACAAGTCATTTAACTTCTGTCCATAGCCAATGCAGACAGACCCATTCCTCCAGAACTTTTACATATGATACTTCTTATTTTATGATAATGTGAGTCATACTGTTCCTCTGTGAATCATCCATGCCTTTCTCAGTGATAATATTTTATACCCTTTCTTCAAAAGTATAGATATTTGCATAAGGTACAATGCAGAAGAAACCCAGGGATTTGTAAGTCCATATTCAACTCAATAGATACCCTTGCCAGTCCTCTCATCACCAGAAAGGACTTGATATTTGTGTTTTATAAATTTATATCCTTGTTTACAAAGCATTCTTTTTAATCTCAACACTGCCTTCTATCTAGAAAAAAAGTGCAAAATTTCGTACTTCAAGGCTCCTCCTCTTAGAACCACCCTCTTCCTTAGAGATGGCAAATGAAATGTCAGTTCAATAAATAGAGTGTCTAGTTGTATTTGTCTTATGTATCACTTCCACACCAGTTGTCTGTCAGTTTTGCATAAGCTGAAGTCTTAGTTAATGTAAAACCAGAATATATTTCCACATATTTTCTCAAGGGTCATGGAACGTCAAAAAGTATTAGCACACTTAGTTGGTGTCTTAAGACACCCAGAATGCTACAGTACCCTTGGGTGAAAAAGAAAAGTAGTTTATGTAAACAAATCATGAAGATACAAAACAACAACAAAAAAGAAAGACAAGAAGAAAATGATGGAAGAAGAAGAAAGACAGAAAGATTATTACAAATGCACTAAGTTCTGTGGGAGAAGCTGTACTTCAACCAATAGCAAAAAAACCCCAAACACCAGTTTTCATTTCTTTTCAGACAACTAATGCAGCCCTCTGTGTTGTAACACTTATAGAGGGGGCAAAATGAGACATCTTTAAAGGTCAGTGCAGGGGCTATAACGATCTTAGTCTGAGAACACATTCACAATCAACATGCAAGGCAGCTTTAAGTGAACTAAGTTAGAGTTTCCCAGGCTGATAGGTGTGTGCCCATTACCGTACACAAGAGATACTCAGGGCTGGGTGAGAGTACTAAAGATAGAATGAGAGTGGGAAAGACAGTATGCCTCTGCTTGCAGGCAGTTACAGAAGTGGGGCATGAACAGTTGAATGTATTTGGGTTGGAGAGTAGAGAAAACCAGCATCATTTTCAGTAAGTCTCATGGAAAATTAGAACCCTTTAAGAAAGAGTAGGTCAAGCCTCTAATGCCTACATTAGACCCAAATCACTAGACTTCTGTGAATTTTTTCTTAGTTGTCTTAGTGTTTGGTTTTGTTTGTTTGTTTAATTAGCATTTAAGTGGTTTTATAAAATGAGCTGAGAATAACAGTCTATGCTGAGCTTACTGTGATAAAAAAAAGTGTTGATTCAACCCACACACCAGAAATAGTAGAAGAGAAGTCAGGCACTGGGGAAAAAAAAAAGGAAAAGAAATAAATAAAATAAATAAGAAAAAAAAAAAAAGAGGTAAAAATAAAGGAACCACATGGAAAGATTCAGGCAATTGTATATAAACAACAAGTTGAAAGAAAGCGCAAAATGGAAAATCACAAAACCTCTCAGTGGAAGGCTGCATTGTATGCAAGTTCTATTGTATGTATTGTATCTTAGTTCCATTGTATCTTCTCAGATTCAACCTTGCAGATTAACCTGAAAAGGTTCTGCAATATTTCTGGGCTTCTGTAATTTCTTAACAGTCCAGCTGTTGGTGCCAGCCAAAATCGGGACATGAAAAGATGCATTTGAAAGAAAATTAATAGCCTATTTACAGATGGAGAAGGTGAAATCAAAGAAATGGGACTTAACTCATTTAAGTTTGCTTTGGGGATTTAGTCTGCTACATATTTTACTGAAAGGTATTGCATTTTATTGAAAGTATTGTGTGTTTTACTGAAAGTTGCTGGAGGGGGAAGGGATGACTAGATAATCTCCAGAGGTCTTTTCCAGCCTCAACCATTGTATGATTTTGTGATTCTTTGAAGATGATTTGACTATCAATAGACAATTTATGGTCCTATGACTTTTTAGGCTATTTTGGTAAGCCACTGTACTCAGTTCCAAATTGCTTTTCTATTGTTCATGTGATTTACAGAATGAGAAGGACTAAATGGGTTATTATTAAATCATGATAGCTCATGACCCAGAAGTGAATGATAGATGGCAAAATATTAAAACATTATTTTATACCTGCAGCTAAAAGGTAACTTAATTACTTTTTTATAGTTCATCAATTAAGCTGCTGATTAGAGTGTTACCTTTAGAAGTATTCTGCAACTGTTTGCTGTGACTGGCTGTATTACCAGAAGTCAGCGGCCTTGCTTCAAGAAGACTTCCAAAGAAACATGCAGCCATTTTCCAGGTAAATAACTGATTAGATAGCATATTTCTGTCACTGATTAAACCTTGTCTTCAATATGCACTTTTATGTTTACTTTACTTCTTTTACTTGCATGCCAATGTCTATAAAACAAACATAATGGAAAATACACAAATTGCTACAAATTATATGCCTTCGACTACTCTTTCTAAGCAATTCCCTAGAACCAGGTACAGTTATGTTATAGTTTGTTCCAAAGGTCTTCAGAGACACCTGAAGGCTTCAAGAAATCAAGGGTGCACAGACATAAACAGAGGGTTTGTGTTCCAGGTACCCAGACAGTATTTTGAATGAAACTGAATGCCCCAGTTCTATCGCCCATCCTATCCCTTCTTTATTTCCACTTTCATGCCATTTTTACTTTAGTATGTGAAACAGCATAACAATATATCACACCCTAACAGATAAAAAGTACTCCTTCTCTCCAAGCAGCTCTATAAAACTAAATGACCCTGCTGAGCTGTGTCCACTCCTTTGCATAACATTTAGCTGTAAAGCCAAAACAGAATTGAAAAGCGAGACTTGCTTTTAAGATTTATAATGGTAACAAGCTCCTCTGGAGCAGCAGTTACAGAAGTTAGGAAAATATGTCATAGATATCAGTAACTGTCAATGACTTCATCCTCAACCTATTAGCTAGTAAATTTGTAATAGTAATAACAGTTTTGTCAGAACCTATACTTAATTATACATATAAACCCCAGTTCAGTTCTCTTAAATTAAAATACATGTCATGCTGATCAGAAATATATAATGTTCTTGGTAAGGATTCTTAGGCTGAATCTGTTCAGCACCTTTCTTTGTGAGCTTCTTTTCAGCAATATAGTATGATTTTATGGTATTCTAGTGTTCAATAAGGACTGACTTTGCTTTTGTAATTTAAACCAGTCTAAGACAGACTTGACATTGCTAGTTAAAAGAAAACTGGCATTTCTTCGTTAATCAAATAATGATGGATGGAAATACACTGAATGATCATTATTTCATCAAGAGCAAAGGCATGTCCTAATGGACATGAAATTACCATGGTGGTCAATGACTGATTTTAGTGTCATTGCAGTCTTATAATTAAACCTCCAAACTGAGAATTAAGACATATTTCCAAGCTCTTAATTAACCCTGTGATGGAAGCTGTAATGATTTGAGGTTTTATCTGTGCATAACTTATGCATTGTGCATAATAGCAGTGATTCTTTCTTTGTAATTGTCAGGCAACATACTCTATTTTTAAAGTATTACTTACCTGTTTTTCTGTTGTCTTTTCTTTCACACCTACATTTGATATCTGTGTTCAACCTTGATGATCTTCCATCCTTACAGAAACTCCACTGGACAAAGCTGTAGCTTATCCTAACGAGCAAAGAGATTTTATAGGTCTACCCTAGGGAAGATGAGCTAGTTGAAATCTTGATCACCTGATGAGACAAAAAGTCTCCTTCTCTTGCAGTCACCATGACTTGTGCACTCCAAGTGGCACCATGCCATTGCTGTCCTCCTCATTGCATAATACTTCAACAGAAAAATACAAGAATACCCACTCCCAAAATTTCCCATATAGGAGATGTGAATTCCAGCACACACACTCTGAATCAGGTCTGGAACCATGTCCTCCCACTTATAGGGGAAAAGCTTTAACCACAAGAATATTCTGTGAAATGTGGGGCCTGAAATGCCATCTTCTTTCTTTTTTAAGAATTAATCCTGCTTCATTTGACACCAACAGTGGACTAGAACCCAAATGGATATATACTCCTAGCATTGCTCCTTGCTTCTGATATCACCTAAGTTTTGTGGACTCGGTAGCCATCTGAAGGTCTTCAGAAATATATATAAGCAAATACATATATTTGTAGAGGAATGAAGGCAGTGGGTTGATTAGCATAGATAACATGCAGCTGTGGCCTTGCCTCAGAGGCAGCGGGTGGATTGACATGGGTGATGTGCAGCTGTAGCTTGCTCCTGCTAAGTGGTTAAATAGCCCTGAGGATTCTGCGGGAGCAGTAGCAGTGGGGTCTGACCTCTGGAGGAAGGTGATACAGCACAGACAGTAGAATCTGACCAATGGTAAAGCCTTGTTGCAGCCTACTGGTTTCAATATGCTGCAACAATTGGTGCCCCATGTGAGGCTGACTGAGTTGGACTCTGGCTACAACAACTGGTGCTCAGTGTAGCTGAGACAAGTGGGAGAACCTACAACCCATAAAAGACACTGTGAGAGGTGAGCTGTTGCAACTAATTGATATGGGTTTATTGCAATATTTGTTATGCATCTTAACTCAAATTGCAAATTTTGGTACCCAATGTAGATGGGGATTAATTGATATGGGTACAGATGAAGAAAATTCTACTTTAACAATGCTTATAGATGTATTTGTAAAAAAAGTGTATAACAATAAAAAGTGTAAAAAAAAAAAAAAAAAAACAACAAAAAACCAGTATAACAAGAAGGTAATAAGAGCTTTGCTAGGATGGTGCAAAGTAAATGATGTGCTAGTTATGCTGAAAAATGTCTCCGGTGTTCAGATGTGGAAAAATGCTGGAAAATTTCTTTTTGAGGCTGCCTTGAGGGGTGATAAAAATGCAACAGCATCACTAACAACATGGAGATTAGTCTTAGACTTACTAGAACAATTAAATGTGGACAGGGAGACAAATTCTATATTTGCAATGCTTATGGATATATTTGAAAAAAAGAGGTGTAAAATATGACAAAATGGCAATTAGAATTCTGTGAGTGTGGTGTAAAAAGTATGATTTGCCAGTTACAGTGAAAAAGGTTTTCAGCATTCAGACATAGCAAAGTGTTTGAAAGGTATCTTTTGAGGCTGCCTCGAGGGGCAACAAAATTGCTACAGCTTCGTTAACAACATGGAGATTGATCATAGATTCACTAGAACAATCGGATGTGGACAGAGAAATAAATCCCTATATTAATGATGCTAATAGACATATTTGAAAATAAAGTATGATGAGATGGCAATAAGAACTCTGCTAGGGTGGTGTAAAAGGAATAATTTGCCTGTTACAGTAAAAAATGTCTCCAGCATTCAGATATGGCAAAATGCTGGATTGTTACTTTTGGGGGCCTCCACGAGAGGGGACAAAATTGCTAAAACGTCATTGACAACATAGAGATTGTTCTAGTAAATCTAAGACCAATTAGAAGCAAACAAGGAGATGAAGGCTGCAGTTGGAATCGCCACATCCCCGGTTGCAGAGATGTTGCCCAATAAGGTACCTTTGGCACCATCAGATTCTCTGCCATCACCTGATTCACAGAGTCAAGGCTGGCAGGAGGAGTAGAGCGGCATCGCGTCAAGTGGGCAGACTCAGTTCCCTTTGGGGCGGCAGGGAGATCCAGTCATTGTCCTATTGCCTGCCTGTGATCCTGAGCCATCTGTGATAGGTTTATTGGAGGAGACCTCTGGTCATGTTCAACAACCAGTCCAAATTACAGTATTGGGACCAGATCCTGCCAAATTCTGGAAAAAGATATGGGAGCAAACACTCGCGGAAGGGGATATCGGTGCTGTAACTGCTATGGGGGGCAGGGTGTTAGCCTGCCCAGTGCTTTGAAAGAACGGTAATGCTCCCTCCAAGTGGGAACCTTTCAAGTTGAAAGTGATAAAAGAGTTAAGATCAACCTGTATACAGTATGGAATAGGCTCACCCTATGCTCAATTATTGTTACACAGTATTTTCACAGCAGAGCTTACTGCTCATGATTGCTGTTCAGTTGCGCAAATTATATTGACCCCTATGCAAATATTGTTTGAGTCAAATTGGAGGCACTTAGCAAATGAGCAATCATTGATGAATTTAGAATACCCCCAGGATGATGCATGTTTTGGGGCAGGGATTCCACAATTGATGGGGGAAGCTCCAGTTAACTCTCCTCAGTTACAAGCTCACTTACATCCTTTAGTCCTGCAGTAGGGAAAAGTCAGCTCTCCAAGCTTTATTGCAAGTTCCGGATCATGGCACTCCACAACAGTCATGGACCACAATAAAACAAGATCCAAATGAGGGATACTTGTCATTCCTGGATAGGCTGAGAGATGCCTTGGATAAGCAAATACAGAATGGGGCAGCTGAGGAAGCATTGTTACTTCAGTTAGCTAAGGACAACACGAATGAGGGTTGTAGAAAGGTGATTGCAGGCATGGCGCATCATAATCCCACTTTAATAGAATTAATGAATGTATGTGGGAAGGTAGGAAGTGCTGCCTTCCAAATGGAGCGTCTGGCAAAGACCTTTGCTGATGTATTCAGGGTCATCTGCCATTGTTACACATGTGGGCAAGAAAGTCACCAAAAGAAGGTCTATCCAAAGAGATTGAGGCCGGGAAGAGCTAATGGCTCTGGTTTGGTATGCCATCGATGTTACAAACCAGGACATTTTGCAAAATACTGTAAATCTAAATTTAACACTCAAGGACAATTACTTGTAGGTGACAACAGAAAGCAGGGAAATGGGGGGAGGAATGCGGGGAGGAACCATGTGATGATACAAATGAATCCTCCACAACAATTCCAGGCTTACACAGCCAACTCACAGCCTGAACTTCAGGGAGTGTCAGATTGGATGTTACCACAGCAGCTGCCATCGCAATAGAGGATGATAAAGTACATAAGGTCCCACTGAATGCTGTGGGACCCATCGGCAATCAAATGAGTGTGCTGTTGCTTGGATGTTCTAGTGTAACATTACAAGGTTTGTTTGTCTTACCAGGAAGTCATTGATGCTGATTATATGGGTCAGATTCAAGTGATGGTGTGAAAACACACCCCCACCCCACCCCCAGTTCCTGAAGGTAGCTGGATTGCGCAAATAATTCCTTTCTGGGTGCAAGTCAATCATGCCCATGTGCCCATGACAAAGTCCAGGGCAAAGAAGGGTTTCGTTCAACAGGAACACCACAGATTTTCTGGACTCAGAGTGTACAAAATGCTTGACCAACTCTAACCTGTAAAATCACCTTTGCCAAAGGGACTCCTTTCGCAATACGCGTGACTGGAATGATTGACATGGGAGCAGATGTAACTACTATATCTGTGCACATCTGGCCTTGCTCTTGGCCTGCCTATTTGGCAGGTTCCATATTGGCAGGAGTGGGTGGTGTGACACGGTGTCCAAAGTCAGTATACGGTGCAAGTTTGAAACCCTGAGGGCCAGACAGCAACATTCCGTCCCTATGTGCTTGATGTCCCTATGAATTTGTGGGGACAGGACGTTTTGGGACAATGGGGAGTTATTATTGGTACCCAGAAGGATTTTTAATAGGAGCCGCTGTGATGGAGGGCATACAAAGACCTACTCTGCCTTTGACTTGGAAGACAGATACCCCTGTTTGGGTGGAACAATGGCCCCTTCCTGAGGAAAAATGTGTAGCCCTCCGATAATTAGTCAAAGAACAATTAGCACAAGGACATTGTTCTAGGACACCTAGAACCTCCCCACAGTCCTTGGAATACCCCTGTGTTTGTGATAAAAAAGAAATCAGGCAAATGGAGTTTGTTACAAGATATAAGGAAAGTAAACAATGTAATGGAGAGAACAGGAGCCCTGCAATCGGGTATGCCTTCCCCAACAACAATCCTGTGAAACTGGAACATTTTGGTAATTGATTTAAAAGATTGTTTTTTCAGTATTCATTTACATGAAGCTGATAAATGTAAATTTGCTTTTTCAATACCTAGCAGAAACAACATGACTCCTTGTAAGCAATACCAATGGATGGTGTTGCCACAGGGTATGAAAAACAGTCCTACTATATGTCAATGGTATGTAGCAAAGGCATTGTCACCTGTACAGGAAAAATTTCCACAAGTATATTGTTATCATTATATGAATGATATTCTTGTATCAGCTGCAAATAAGGCTGGACTTCAGCAAGTGTATCCAGCTTTGCAGCAGTTGTTGGCCAGTTTTGGGCTATGTATAGCACCAGAAAAGATTCAACAACAAGCCCTGTGGAAATACTTGGGAGTTAAAGTACTAGATCAAATGCTTGAGCCACAGTCTATCCAGCTCTGAGTAAATGTCAGAGCCCTAAATGATTTGCAAAAATTATTAGGGATCATAAATTGGGTAAGGCCATACTTGGGCCTTACAACAGAACAATTGAAACCACCCTTTGATCTATTGAAGGGTGACACTGATTTAATGTCTCCCTAAAGAGGGTGGCCAATGGTCTGCAACAAAAAAGGGTACACCATGTAGACTTAAAAACTCCAGTAAGTTTATATATTGTCATTGCTAACTATCATCCCATGGGATTGTTGGGCCAATGGAATGAGTGCTGGCAAGATCCACTACATGTCTTAGAGTAGTTACTTTTATCTGTACAACCACAGAAGACAGTAAGCACTCAGTTTGAATTAGTATCAAAAATCATCACCAAAGGGCGTACACAGTGTGCTCAGCTCACAGGCCAAGATCCCAAGTACTTGATAATTCCCATTGAACGTGATTATGTAACGTGGTGTTTGGCAAACAGTTTACCATTTCATTCGGCTCTGGAAGGATTCAAGGGACAAACATCCTATAATTTATTACTGGGAAGATGATTAGAAACTTATTCGGACATACAAATACTTCAAAAGCCACTGGTAGCAGATAGCCCAGTGCAAGGCCCTATGGTCTTTACAGATGGTTCTGGAAAAGCAGTGGTTACTTGGTATGATGGGAAGCAATGGCAATAATTGATACACTTGACAGAGGGATCACCCCAATTGATTAACTTAGTGCTGTCATTGTTGCCTTTAAATCTTTTTCTCAATGTGCTGTAAACGTGTTACAGACTCTACTTATGTTGCAGATGTTGTGTGACACATTGACCATGCCCTGCTTAAGGAGGTAAATTCAGAACGACTATTTTTTTTATTAAAAATATTATGGGTAATAGTCAACATACACATTACATCCTACACGTCTGCAGCCACACTGGATTGCCAGGATTCATCTGTGAAGGAAATGCCCATGCTGATGCTCTTGCAGCTCCCTCTTGGACTCCTCCAGTGCCAGATCTGATACGACAGGCCCTTGTGTCTCATCAATTTTTTCACCAGGGGGCTTGGGCACTGGTCCATCAATTTAAAATATCTTTTGCGGATGCAAAATCCATCATCGCCGTTTGTCCAGAGTGTCAGTGATTGGGTCCCGGACTAAAGTTTCCATGAGGGATCAATGCACATGGATATCAGTCCTTGGATCTGTGGCAAACGAATGTCACACATGTGCTTTCTTTCAATTGTTTACAGTATGTTCATGTCTCTGTTGATACCTTCTCAAAAGTTGTACAGGCATCAACCCATACTGAGGAGAAGGCTCTTGATGTCATTTCACATCTTTGACAGGCTTGGGCTGCTCTGGGGGTTCCGAAGCATCTCAAGACAGACAATGGACCAGCATATTCATCTGCATGCATGGCCAAGTTCCTTGCCTCTTGGGGGGTGGAACATGTTACTGGCATCCTGCATTCTCCAGCTGGCCAAGCCATTGTGGAACGTGTTCATCATACTTTAAAGCTACTTCCTGAAAAACAAAAAGGGGGAATGGGTTCTGAGACTCTGCATGCTTGTCTAGGGAAAGCTGTGTATACATAGAATTATTTGACTGTGCTGGCTGGGAAAGAATGTCCTGTGATTATCTCACATTTCTTGTCTTTGCAGGGAGGAGATCCTCCTATCTGAGCAAAGGTTTTAGTATGAGATCTACAAATGGGAAAATGGACAAGCCTGTGGGATTTAATTACCTGGGGACGAGGGTATGCTTGTGTCTCCACAGATGCAGGGCCGTGGTGGCTTCCAGCTAGGTGTGTTAAGCCTGTTTTAGATCCTAGAATTGACAAGAGGACATCAGACACCGGTTGTGCCACAGAACCCTTGAGAGGGGAGTCAGAATATCATGGTGACCCTGATGCAGAGGCTGAATCAGACGTAGCTTTGTGCCTTCTTAACTCAACCCAAACAGCCTTTCCACATATCCTGCCCAGGGCCCTACAATAGATGATACACAGCCTTTTTGGTTAAAAACAAAAAAGGGGAATTGTAGAGGAATGAAGGCAGTGGGTTGATTAGCATTGATAACATGCAGCTGTGGCCTTGCCTCAGAGGCAGTGGGTGGATTGACATGGGTGATGTGCAGCTGTGGCTCGTTCCTGCTAAGTGGATAAATAGCTCTGAGGATTCTGGGGGAGGGGGTTGGATGGAGGAGCAGCAGCAGTGGGGTCTGACCTCTGGAGGAAGGTGATACAGCACAGACAGTAAAATCTGACCAATGGTAAAGCCTTGTTGCAGCCTACTAGTTTCATTGTGCTGCAACATATATTAGCTTTAAGAGGATCACACAGAATGAGATGGGTAATAAATATATAGATACAACATTAAATTAGTGCCTCAGGCACTGTATCTCCAACAGCATCCTTTAGGTGAAATCTCACAATACAGTTGTAGAAATAGCACACATTGTCACTGAACTTATTAGATGGACACTTTGCAAAGCTTTCTGCATACACAGAGCCAAAAAGAAACACAGATAAAATCCACATCATTCCACTATTCTTATTTCTGCCAATGAACTTAAATAGAGAAATCAAATGCTGTTATGTAAAAGCTAGCTTACACTTGACAAATCAATAGTAGGAAAGTGAAAAGATAGAAGTGACATTAAATTCCACTAACATAACCTAATGACAATGTAAAGAACTCATTTGCTATATTTGAAACAGATTTGTAAATGATGTTGAAAATGCAACAGAGTTATCTAGTTCTTCTGTGGTGAAGAAATAGTCTTCTAAATTACCCCTAGAAATTATATTATATAAATACAAAGAAAGAAAAGGCTTTGTTATTTGTTTGGGATGCTGAAAAGGAATATTGATTAGTTAAAACAAGGATGAGGTCAGCAACAGAAGTACAATGTGGTGGGCGGGAGGAAAGGGAAGTAGATTTATGATGATGGAATGAAAGTCAATTACAATCTGAAGGTTAAAGAAAAGAAGTGCTAATGATGAGAAGTGATAGGATATGACAACATGATAAAGGCCATCTGAAAACTTGAGGACATCTCTGATAGCTTTTTTTCTTAAAAGATCGCATACAATCAAAAATACCCTTTAGTCTACCTTTTCAACAATATAACCAGGAGGTGTAATTGAACAAGCCTAAGTGTGACAGGTTCTGGAATATGCAGTATGTAGTAATAAAATCATAGTAAGAAAATAAAAACTATAGTTTAACAGCACCTAAACAGTTTGGTTAGGAAAATAGATCTATACCAATAACTGCCAATTCATATTTTCCAAATAAACAAAATAATTACATAGGTTCCATAGTTATTGGTGAACACTGATATCAGCTCTTGTGAGTTTAGAGTCTTGTGTTATTGCTGGATTGTACAACAGATATAGTGAGCTTAGCTCAGTAGTAAAGTAAAAAAACAACCTGATGCACCTATTTGCAGTGGATGAACTGAAATACAACAGTGAAGGATAAAATAATCACTTTCTTCTGTGATGTTAAAACCAAATACATTAATAATCAAAGTAATATATTCTTTCCATGATATCTTCCTTCATACTGCCTTAGTATATGCTAGAGAGCTCAGTATTCACAATATTGGTTGCACCTTTTATCTCTGCTACCCTAGTGTATAGTCATCTATCACTGACCATTTCATCCCAGAATAAAAGGATTGCAATTTACTGGATATTTGTACTGTGAATTTGTTCAGCTGTCTTCCACCTAGTCATAGGCTATAAAGAACTAGAGTTGGACTAATGACTACTGTGCAGTGAATGCAGTTCAAACCAGTTTTGGTGTACATGAAGATTGAACTGGCAAAGAAGGCACAAGAGCTTGGGTTTCCAAAGGAAACATTTTCAACAGTCATGCAGTTTTGGAATGATGGACAAACATAAGAAAACCTGGCATCTGAGGCTTGCTGGGAATGATTGCTTCCATGCAAGTAACGTGATCTGCTGGAGGACCTGGTGGTGCTTTCTGTTAAAGAGGACCTATGCAGGTGACTAAGCACTGCTGTCAAGAAAAGGGTATCTATAATTTGTGTACAGTAGCAGAAGAGTATATTGAGCTAAGCTTGTCAAAGCAACAGGCTTTAAAGTGTGTAAAGAAATTTGAGTTCTGTTGCTATACTGTCTTTGGGAAAAAAAAAAAAAGGTTATCTAAATATGGGGGGTGGGAGGGAATAAGGCATTTTTGTTCCAAACTAACACAAAAAGATTGCAGGATACCCTGTCATGGTTTAAGACCAAATTACTAATGTTGAGATTTAATGGACTTGGATATCAAAAGACTTTAACCACAAATACATGCACCGTTTTAAGTGTTACACAACCTCCCTATTTTGCAGCCAGGGGGACAGCAAGGTCTGGGAGGAAGGTGGGTGGGTCGATTCAGCAGTTCCAGCTAGGCAGTGCATGGTCCTGGGCTGAGGGCATGAGATCCTCTGGAAGTCATTTTGATCCTCTCTCTTCCAGTCTCTTTGGATCTCCCTCAGTGTTCTCTCTCAGGTATTCCTGGAGTTTCTTGTATATTCATGCAATTTCTCTCATCTACCCCTGAAGTCTTGCTATCTGCATGTCTCTGAAAGCATCTTTCAGAGCACCTACTTGTATGTCTTCCCAAAGGCCTCTTCCCGAGTGTGCTGCTAGGAGCATCTGCCCCCTGGGTCTGCTCCAAAAACCTCTCACCTGTGTGTCCTCCCAAGAACTTCTCTCCTACGTATCTTCCCAACAGCTTCTCACTTTAAGATTCCTCCAAGAACTTTTCTCCATGTGTCTCTGCCCACATGTCTTCCCAATGTCTATTGCTCCTAGTAGCTGCTGCTCTTGTGTAAACGTGTGAGCTGGAGCTCTGTGGGCTCCTCTGCCTGGCTGCAGAACAAGCCTTCTCCACATATGCCACACCCACCCCTCAGCCCTGCCAACTCTTCCCAGTACAGACCTAGGTGATAAAGCCACAAAACACCTCACAGCAGTGGAAGCTGCTAGCACAAAAGAGCAAAGTGGTGCGGCATGGCTGACCATAACCTTGAGCCACAGTGCAGCGCCAGCCAGGCAAGCAAGGCAGTGCTATACACAGGTGATCTCAGCTCCCAGGGCTAAATGAAGCTGTACAGATCTCACAAGGGGTGGCAGGGTGCCTGTACAGTGCAGGGGCTTACTGTTGTCATGTTGTGTCATTTTGGCCTGCAGCATATACTGTTACTCTGCATTAACTGATGTAGCTCTTGGAAACACAAACTAGTTATACCTCCACTCTGCTGGCTGACTCTTCATGTGCACCAAAACTGGTTTCAGCTGCATTCATTGTGTATTAGCCATTAGCTGTGTGTATTACTAACACTGAATAGTGTCTATTTTGGAACAAATCCATAAAATCAATTTAGCCTGTTTTCTGCATGTAATATCTGTAAAGCAGGCTGGCAATATTTAAATGGAATTTGATTTCTGTTGTTATGATTATTATTTTTAGATAGATTCTTTTACTGCACAGATCAGTATTCATGTTTAAAATTCATTCCCTAGCATAGGTCAGATAAAATTGCACATCATTGTTCGTGTTTGGATGAGCATGGAAGCAATTCTGTAAGAAATCCCTCTGTGTGCCAATCAGCTTGTGAAAATACTTGTGACTTTGAAATTTGCTTGTGTGTGTGATTCCTGCCTGCTAAATTTGATTGCCTGAAGGTATTCAAGTTAGTTAAGACATGCAGACATGGGTAAAGCAGAATCATCTACAAATATGAATATTCATGCAATCTGAGTCTTCTCCCCCTGTAATTACAATTTCCCCCAAAATGTTTATTCCATTTCATGATCTTTTTATTTTTTATTTATTTATTTATTAGAGAGGGAAGAAAAGCTGGATAGGCATCTTTTTTTCTCTCCTCGTAGTTCTATTCACTAATCAGATCCTTTACCACCACCCTCCTGAATACAAGTCTGACTTCAGTAGATGTTGGTTCCTCAGTAACTTTTGCAAATCAGCTTAATTAAATTTCTAAACATAGGCTATTTGGGTGGGATTCAATCTGAGATTAAGACATCTACATTTAGGGGGGTTGATTCTATTGCCTAAACACAGATGTCTATGCCATTTCAAACACCAGTCATACCCTGTCTAGCTTCTAATGGGTACTTCAGAAGGGCATGAATCTCCCATAGGTCCTGTGTCATATCTGTGAGCTCTGTGCAGATGTCCTGGATACTCTAGCGCTTCTGAAACTGCAGTACGAACATATTCAGGCCACAGAAATGAGCCTTGTGTTAGAACACTAGACTTCAAATATTTTTAGTAGCGCCTCGATTGAGATTCTGTTATCTAAACAGAGGCACCCAAAGCCAAACGAAATATCTTAGGATATTCAAAACATCTGCAGAGAGCTGACAGATAAAGATACAGGACCTACAGAAGCTCTCCATATTACAGAGTGGCATCTAAAGACTGGGACATACTGCAATGCCACTGAATCATGTTCCTTTGGCTCTAAGGAAATTTTTGAAACCTAACTCCCATTTAGAGATCTATGCAAAGGCAACTAAATTTGGTGACTGAATTAGAACTGAATGCTCCCCCTTTTTATCTGAAGTACTTGCATCAAATACCTCAAACCCAATTTTTCACATTATTTCTGTTCTGTAAATGCCAAAAATATGTCTAGCCTGAACTTTTGAAATGTTTACACCACCTCACATCCACACAAAAGAAAAAAAAATGCCCTAAACCAATGCACGTTCCTGCTGAATCTAATCTTTCTTTGTGTGTGTGGAGTAAAGAGTTCATATTCTTGTATGGCATATCAGGATGTTAGCATGTACCTATGTTCATATTCAGACAATCTCTCAGCAATATTCTACAATTTTTGCAGCCTATATGTTTTGATTTCCTTCATCAGCACTCTGAATTTTCTTCCTTCTGGCCAGTCCATCATCAGTTCCAGGATTCCTGGGCAGTCAGGGCTACCCATTCAAGCCCATTGCACGATCAGTGTGACTGTATGTAGCATCAGTTCCATGATGCATAGAGTGGACCCTCCTTTGGCGTATTCAGCCTATCAAGGGCAATCAGGGTACAAGAGAAGCTGTCCTTCAGTACCAACTACTTTTGAAGTGGCTCAGATCCCTTCATATGCTGCTAATGTTTCCTTTTCAGTTGGAATGTCGTCCTGCACCACCACCCTTGGACGCATACTACCAAAGCAGTAATCCTTGGGACAAAGCACCATTCCCATCTGCAGAGCTGCTTATGATGATAAATACAAAAAAATAACTTGCCATCATAGTTTGCCTTCAGATCAGCTTCTATTAGTCTAGGTAATACCCACTGATGGCCAAAACCTGAATAGTTTAAGACCTCCTTCGAGCCATTCCACAACTCTATATTACTGTGTCTTTTTTTTTTTTTTTAATGTTCTATATAATTTATACATTTTCTTTAATATATTTAAAACATCATCTGCAAAAATGTAGAGTCTTAGCTCCCTTCCCTCCCCTTAAGCCAATTAGATGCAGTGCTAGGAGTTCTTGTTTTGTGGGTTTGCAATTTAGAAAGTAGTCATTCTGCATTTCTTTGAGCACAGTTCCAGCAATTTCACTTTATTTCACAAGGCCAGTGTTAAACTGACTTTTCAGCTCCAGTGTTAGAAAGAAGAAAGAACAACAAAAGCCATATCCCACTCCCTTGCCATCTGCAACACGCAAACCTGCAATCTGCAACGCAGCAAATAAAGTATACAAAGACAGTCCTGGACCACGGCTGTATGAGAGAATGAAACATTTGCATTCTAATTTGCTGTCTCCATTACTTGAAAGACAACTTACCCAGAATACTGTCTTTGTCATTCTACTAAAATGAAGCCAGTGATGGGCTTTCCTAGGAGAAAAGACTTCTGGACTGAGAACTTCAGCTTGTGTGACAGGCAATACACATTTTTTAGGCCTTCTGGGCATCTTACAGCATAGTCACAGCTGAAAGCCACTTTCAGCAGAGCCTTTGAGGGCTTTTGTACTCACAGCTCCTTGACATTGACCATGGATGCCATTATGTTTACTCTTCCATGGTCTGTAGGCTTTAGATCTCAGAACTCAGGCTTTGAGGCCACATTTAGGTCTGCCACAAGGGAAGGTTGCCTTGCACAGGGAGCAGAAACATAAACGCCTGTCACATCTCACACTCATCAGATGGGCTGCTCAGGGGCTGAGCTGTGGTAGAGGCCTATTAGGCAGGCTGTCCCCGTGGAGCACTACCAGCTGGACAAACCTCCCTGTGGCTGACACCCCAAGTAGTACACTTGATAAGGTGATAAAGCCTGATATTTGGTGGAAAAGAGCCACTTTTAATGAAGCTTCTGGTTTAGGATATGCTCTACATTGACTAGAAGAAAAGAGCTAGTGATATGCTCAAATGTGGACATCTATACTGCAGATGTTAAAGTTAGGAGAGATGAATCCTAGCTAATATTGCTGCTTGCATGGATGGGGGTTCTGGAAAAATGAACTCAGATGTGCTCAAACTCACAAGATTTCGTTCTTCCCTTGTGTAAGTTTTACTTCTCTGTAAGTGTTCCATATCAATTCTTTGAAATATTTAGACTTTGCTCCATACCATGAACATTTTGTATAAAGAAATATATTTCCAATAAAGCAATATTCTGTCCTACTGCTTTCTGATAAGCCACAATGAATATCCTCAAGAGAGTACAAACATTCTTCTATTCACTTTTAATACCTGTTTCCAAGCTATAGCTGCACCTAGCAATATGCAATAGCTATTCCAGAGAAATTAATGAATTCGTATTCATGGGATTACCAAGCAGCAATGGCACCACCTATTTCTTTATTTCCAAATATATCAACATTTGAGAATATTTTTGTCTCTAAGAAGGAAAATAAAGACAATTGGAAACCTAGATCTTTTAAATTCATACACTTAATTATTTCTCTGGAAATGTTTTTTCCTTGACAACCAGGCTGAGATTTAGACTCAGTCTTAGGGAAGGGGAGTTTTTAGGCTTTATTTAAAACAATTTCACAGAGAATAAAGTGTGTAGTCCTATGCTTTTTATGGGACTTGCTGTTTCCCTGACAATAAAACTTGTATGACATTAATTCTTCCTCACGGTAAGGTTACTTTGATCACCCTCGCTGGGAGCTGTGTAACATGTATTAACATGTACTCTAAGTTTCTTTGGTAATGTAAGAAGTTTTAATGTAAATGACAGCCTCCTCTGTGGAAAAGCAATATAATCTGAGATAGGAAAGGTTTCATAATATAGAGTATTCAGGTTGGTCAAGTCTGTAAGTGACCTGGATTCTGTATGTCCAGTTGTCATACTGTAACTCCAATAGGCAACTAAGCATCACACAGCTGCTTGCCCACTCTCCCCTAGTGGGATAGTGTGGAGGGGGAGAACTGGAAAGGTAAAAGTGAGAAAATTCGTAAGTTGAGATAAAGACAGTTTGATAATTTAACACACACACACACAAAGGGGTGGGGTGGGGGGCTGCAGAGAAACAAACAACAGAAACCCAAGTTATGCTAAAGAACACAACGGCTCACCACCAACCGACTGATGCCCACTCAGCCCCTGACCAACATCAGCCATGGACAGCCTCTCTCCAACCCCCAGTTATTTTGCTGAGTGTGATGTCATACGGTCTGGAATATTTCTTTGGTCAGTTGGGGATCACCTGTCCTATCTGTGTCACCTCCCAACTTGTACATTCCCAGCCTAACCACTGGTGGGGCAGTGTGAGTAGCAGAAAAGGCCTTGACACTGTCTAAGCACCGTTCAGCAATAAGTTAAAGCATCCTTGTGTTATCAACACTGTTTTAATCACAGATAGAAAACAGACCCATGCAAGCTACTATGAAGAAATTCAACTCTGTGCTAGCCAAAACCAGTACAATCTCCACCTCTTACATCACACTATTTAAGTCATGTTCATGTCCCACACTACACAATACACCCCTACTAACCACCACCTCCCATTCTGTCCTTTGATATATACACAGATATCACTCCCTTAGTCTACGGACCATTCCTGTAAAAAGTCCATAAAATGACCATAAAATATAGTATTCACAAAATGTCCATTGAGTTTGTTTAGTCCATGACTATAGACTCCATCTGTCATGGAGGTCACACCAGACAGGAGAAGTGGTGTGTTGTGTGGTGTTACTGGGCACCCAAAGGCAGCTGAAGTTAGGTCACTGCCCCTCTTGCACTGTTTCATATCAGGATCATTCTCCATGGTCCAGGTGGTTCCTGCTATAGTACTTCCTATACCATGTAATTTAAATAATGGGTTACAACAACTTAAAGGTATATCCATTAAAATATCTGCCCCTGGATGCTTTGGACCAGGCCATAGTGTTTAACATTGCAATTAATTCCACCCCTTGCTTCTAGCTTGGTTAGCGACAAGAGTTTCCTGCTATAATACCTTTGACATATGGCAATCACAGCAGTGGTGACATACAATATCATATAACACTGGCATCGTACAACAATGGCATCATACATCTTAGATCATGGGTTATTTTCACCTAACATTAAATGTCCCTGAGGTACACATTGGACTTCCCCATCCTTCCACATTACCCACCACGTAGACCCAGGTCCTGGTGCAAAAGCAATCCCGCATATGAGTTTGCCTTTTCCCAAGGAGGAAATAACCCAAACTGTCTTTCCCAGCCAGTTCCTTATGTGTGCAGTGACAACCTTTGATAGTGCATAGGGGTTCTGACTGGGCAGGGCCAGGTCAACCTGCAGATCATCTAGTGTCAACTAGCCAAATGGCTTCTGGTAAATTTGTATCCCAATGCTTGAATGTCCCAGCACCCATTGCTCTCAGTGTAGTTTTTAACAGTCCATTTTGCCATTCAGTTTTCACAGAGACTGGTGAATGATAAGGGATGTGATAGAACCACCCCTTGGCCCAGATATCTGTGAGGTTGTTTTGGAAATGAGTCTTGTTGTCTGATTCAATTCTTTTTGGGGTGCTGTGTCACCACAAAGCTTGCTTTTCAAGTCTTAGGATAGTATTTCAGACACTGGCATGGGTCACTGGGTATATTTCCAACCACCCAGTAGTTATTTCCACCACTGTAAGCACACGGTACTTGCCATGGCAGGTTTGTGGAAGTGTGACATAATCAATCTGTCAGGCTTCCTGATATTGATATTTCAGCCATCATTCTCTACACCAAAGAGGTTTTCGCTGCTTGGTTGGTTTGATTATGGCATGTGTTTTCCATTCATGGATAACCTGTGCAATGGTGTCAATGGTCAAGTCTACCCTTTGATCACAAGGCCATCTGCATGCTGCATCTATTCCTAGATGGACCCATCAATCTATAAATAGTTCATGTTTATGCTTCTAGTCCAGATGCACCTAAGCCAATTTAATTCTAGCAGCCGGAATCACCTACTTCTTGTTTCAATGTTCTTCAGTGGCATGACTCTTGTGTATGTGACCATCTATTACCTATTTTTACAACCAGGTTCTCTATTTGGGCAATGATATCTTCCCACAATGCAGCAGCCCATATGGGTTTACTGTTGTACTGCCAGCTGGCCTGCTTCCATTGCTATAGCCAGCCTCACAGAACGTTTGCTGCCATACAGAAGTCAGTATAGAGACAGAGTACTGGCCATTTTTCTCATTCAGCAGCATATAAAGCCAGTTGGTTGGCTTTCACTTCCACAAACTGACTTGATTCACCTTTTCCTTTTAACAGTTTCTGCGATTTGTCCTGTAAGACTCCATACAGCAGCTTTCCACTGCCATTGTTTTCTCACAAAACAACAGAACCCATGTTTAAACAGGGCATATTGCTTCTCATTTTCTGATAACGTATTATACAGTGGGGCCTCTTCTGCACAATTCACCTCCAAAACATATAGGGTCCAAAACATATAGGCTCCAAGGGTCAGTCACCCTGCCTTTAGAAGTCATCCATCAAGACCACAACCACAAACATCTGTTTGGCATTTGTATCTTTGGTTCCATGGGCTCTATTGTAGTTTCTGCCAAACAGCACTGAAGGACAGCTAACATTTGGTTATTACTACTTAGCTGGAGAGAAAATTCAAGATTTCTTCCAGTTGGGATGACATTTTTTTATTGAAATACACCATATCTGCATTTATATGAGGATAATTTGAAGAGGAGAAAGGAGCTTAATTAATTGCCATACAACACAAGCAGAGATGGATAGTGCTATTGTCAAATCAGCTTCGAGCTTTGGGTTGTTATTGACCCCAAAACCTTGAGCATACATGCTATATGTATTTGTTTACACCCCAGTTCCAGTTTAGAATAAACCAAATTACTTTCTAAGAAGACAAAACCTAAGCACAGGGTAGGCATTTACTCACAGTTGCCCTCTCCAAGAAATGTGCACACTAGTTAGTCTCTTGGATTTATTTTTTCTATCTTGAATCCAAGTAAAGGCATAGCAGAGGACAGCATGCTATAAAATTAAGAATGGCAAGCACAATTCCAGAAACAGCAGTCAGAAAGAGATTAAATAAATTCTCTCTGTGTATTCCAGTGGCAAGCCTTTTCCATGAATAGCAGCAGTACATGCCTTTTCTTTCACAGTTCTGTTGTACTAGTGGAATGCATTGCATTTTTATTAACATTAAAATATTGGCCAAATCACTACAGACTTTCTGTCCCAATGTCTGCAGTAGTTGGAAAAGTTCATTACATACATCGGCTATGGTGGGTAGTCCAATACGGACACCAAAAAGGAGGGAGAGATCAGTCTGCAGACCTCTATATCTTTGACTAAAAACACTTTGCTTTTGATCAAAATCTCTAGTGTAGGATTGTCTATTTTTTTCATGCAGGAGGATCATAAGATGGTCAAATGTGATTTCTGGGCAAGGCACACTTCCAGAATCCATCAATAGCTTTGCAGCCCACTCCATTTCTTGTTAGGCTGTTCAGTGAGTAGGCAATGAAAAATCTCCTCTGCAGAGATAGATGGATTCCACCAGTAGCCTGGAAAATGTGTTCTCTTCCCTCTGGGACTTACAGAAGATTAATGCCCTCCAAGGTTTGCCTAGCCTTAAATAACAATGAAAGAATAACAGGTTCCCTGGTCTGATTTGCCCTAACTCACAAAATTAACCCCCCTAAAATATCTAAACAAATTAAATTTAAAATATTAACATAATTGTCTTAGCTTACATGTCCAGAAGGGGTATCTGAACATTCCATAATCCAAATTGTTTGAAGGTATTCTGTCATCATTAAAATACTATATTTTCAGGGGAGAGGGAGGAAGGCTTAATTTTCTTTTTGTCCTCCTATGGATAAAATATAGATCTGTCTTTAAAATGCAAGAAAATTGCTGTTGGATCATACTAATACTACTTCTAGTTCAGTACTCTGTCTCAGACAATAGCAATGAGAGGCTGTTTAAAGACAGTATGTAAGCCTGCTCATTTTCTTCAGCCCATGCCTATAGTTCTCCTGTATCTACAAATATTGTATTAGGGATGCTAGAGGAACAAACCCTCCCTACTCTTTTTAGCATCTGTTTAGGGATCTGCTATCCAGGAATTTGTTCGATCACTTCTTGAACTTGCTGATCCTGCCTGCCATATAGGAGAAAGTTCCAGGAATTCACTGCCTTTCATGCAAAAGTGTTCCTTCTTCTATGTTTTTAACTGGTCACCTATTATTTCCACTGAGCATCCTGCTTTCCATACTGTGGAGTTTGGGGCTTAACAGTTCTCCATTCACCTAATCACTTCCTTCCTTCCATTTTCTCTTCTAACTGGACATAAATTAATATTTAATCATGTTCTACCTCTGACAGATTTAAGCTTCTGTATCTCTAAGCTAAATGACCTGAAATATCACAGTCCTTTACTCAGGAGCTGATTTCTAGAGCTCTGAATATTCATGTCAAGAGTCCTGGGAAAACAACTCCATTTTTGAAGAGCAGAGCCTGAAAGTGGGTATAGTACTCCAGCAGAAACTTTCCTGAGTAAGGCAGAAGGATTACTTCACACATCTTGCAAGCTATATGTTTATTCACCCCTTACAGTGAAATACATGCTATTTTTTAGAACATCATTATGCAAATAAGAAATTCACTCAGTCCTTCTATTTTGATGATAAAACACTAATAATTTTGCTCAAGATTTGGTTATTGGAAATACCTTCACTGTTTTATTGCTCTAGCGTTTTTACTGATGACACATTTCTCTAAATGGTTTTTGAGAAAATCCCTTGTGTCAAAAGTCTTGAGATGTTTCTCCCTGAGATATTTCCCAAGGACCTGCTCCAGCACCTGCAGAAGTGTGTGCAGGTCTAATGATTACTTTTGGACCTTCCTATACTGGCAAGACTGGTTTCTGTAGCTATACAGACTGCCTTGATCCCTGGTGAAAATTCATGAAAAGTGTCCAAATTGAGTGTGTGGACTGGTTGTGAAGGCCTGTTCTTTGTCCAAAAGCTGTAAGATTTGTTTCTTCCTTTGACTTCCGTCAAGAATAAATTGTGCACCTTGCTTCCTGATTCATTGTCCTGAAGAAGGGATTTCACTCTCATTTTTTTTCCTCTCCTGACAGATAAACAAGAATCTATAACCAAAGATTTAAGACCAGATGCTTTAACTTGAAAGAATTCAAGTTTCCTTCAAGTCCAACCAGAGGGGTAGGCTACATATTGACAACTGTCTCACATGGTGGGTGAGCATGTGCTTCTTACCAAGCAGTATGAATCCACAGACTAAAGACGCTTTCTCACACCCCTTCCTCCCCCACCCCCAGCAGATCCATGCCTGAACAGAACACAGAATCACATTCCCTTGTCCCTGTTACTCTGCAAAGTGAAGAAATGAGAGCACAAGGCATACCTTATTTCCATTACTTGGCCTGCACCCAGACACAGAGATGAGAGAATTTCTTGGTTGCTTGAACCAAGTGAAAAACACCAACCTGCCTTGCATCTACTCAGGGCATTCTAGCTCTGATGAGCACAGATGCATATTTTTTTTCCTTCTTTAACAAGAATGTGTCACCACAACATTTGTGCAGCTGGCATGCATATTTCTGTATCTGATGCCAACTTACCTCAATTAGCAGAACAGGCACATCATCGTCCTACTTAAAACAAAGTCAGCCCAGATAAAAACATTTTAGAACAGTTGAATGTTTTAAAACACTGTCTAGAAAAGCCAAAAGGCTCTCTGGTGTTAGGGGTGCACTTTCAGTCATATACTCAGATACCCTTGCATTCTTAAGGCAAAAGCACATGATAAGGAAATTTTCTGAAAATATAATAAGCACAAAATAGCAGCGCACAGAATGTCCCAATAGATAGACCAAGTCTTAATGCCTGATATTGAATAAAAGGCAATACATAGAGAAATGTAAAAAAACAACAAAAAAAAAAGTAATTGAAATAAGGGTGGCAGGGGGAAGTACTTTAACTCAGGAGAGCAGGGAGGCACCAGTAAAAGTGTGTGAGGGTCATGTCATGATCAAGTGACAATTGAGGAAAACAATCATTATAAATAGATATAATATAAATGGGACAATATTGCATTTGTCAAGGCTAGGGAAAATAATGTTATTCATACTGGAACAAGAGACAGCCTAGTGAGTTTTGTGTTTTTAAAGAAATAGGAAAGCCTTGCAAGTTTTGAACCTAGTCTGGATCTCAGCATCTAAATTAGAAGTGGCCAGTTTGTTACTCCTTAATGTTTCAGTAAGACTGACATGCTGTAAGTGCTGCTGGGAGAACATACTAAGACTTTTAGCTGTGGCTACAGGCAGCTGAATATCCAGAGTGCTGGCAATGATAAGAGCATAGAAGAGTGGCAGAGGAGCAGAAGCAGGCATCAAGGAAAGTTGCTGAGGCAATTCTTGAAGCATGTACCAGAGTAGGAAACATTTAACCATGGGTCTTCACTCACTGCCTTGGTTGTTTTCTCTTGCTTCATCCGAAATAAACCTGATGGCATGGACTAGTATATTCCATAGGCTGGGTCCAATCTTCAGCCTCTTAAGAGATCAAAATATTTTTTAAAATATCCCATCAAGCTGCCAGGTGGTCACACCATTTACATTTTGAATTACAACCTGAAAAGCGAAACTTCAGAGTTTAGATGTCTGGTCCCTGTGTTCATTAATTCTCTGTATCTGGACACAGTAGGAACAAATCTGCACAATAGACATATTTGTATTTTGCATATAGTTTTCCTCTGAAAACATTTATTTAGGAATATATTATCTCAAAGGTGTTTTGAATGTATTACTTGCCATGTTATTTATATTATTTTTGCTCATCTTGATCTTAGCTGTAGATCATTAATCTAATGAGTACAAAGTTATCTTCATAATAGTTTTTGTTATATATTATATATTATTTTTATTATAAAAACATAATAGTTTTTATTTTTAACTGTAAACACTGTGTAAAGTTCTGCATAACTCAGCTTAAAGGACTCCAAATTTCTGTTAAAATCTATTTTAGATATGCTGTGTAATATTTACCAGTGACTTTTGGTGACTTCGTTGACTTCTAATAAATACCTGGTCTATATATTTATGTGCCCAGTAAAGCAGAATTTTTTTCTCAGATTTTTTTTTTTTGCATTAGTGCCTATCAGTCAGAAGTCAAGTTTAAAATTAGAAAAACATAACAATAAGATTGAATGCTAATATGAGATAAATTTCTCACACTCTTTGTTCATTCCATATCATGATATACAGCACTATAAATTCTACTTGTGTTTGTTTTGGCACTTTTAATCTCATTGACTTTTTTTAATGCTGCCATGAACATTTTACCAGCCCCTCCTGTACTTTTTTTTATAAGCATACAGCAAATGTGTATCTGAAATATCTGTCAAGTGACTGGCATAAGCTTCTGTCTACAGTTACTGAAAGGTTACATTATGTTCTTAAGATTCTGTGTATTGACTCTGTTTATACATCAGCATCCCAATTATTGTTGTTATTATTTTGTCTGGAAAACAAAGAAGGGTATATCTGGAGGCTGAAATCAAACCTCTTGCTGATTTTCTGAAATGAAATTTGTTGACTACTTCCCTTCAGAAATGTATACTGTCATATGCAATATTCATAATATGGATAGATACTTCATATGAGAATAATTTAATTGTCTGTTCTGCTCAACCATTGTTTAATGAATTCCTAACAATCTGAAAGCAAGCTGTCGGAGGGCCATTATTAAATTTCATATTTGCTTTGCAGTTTTCTTCACCACTGCTTCATCTATTTAGGATTATGATGACATTAACTTTTGTTTTCTTTCACAAATAAAAGCTTTGAATATTTGTTATTTGCAAAATGCAAAGTTTACACTTTCATTGATGATGCTTACTGGTCATGAAAAAGTTATTTTACATTAAAATAGATTTTCACTTAAATAAAAAAGATTCTGTCAGGAAAAATGTCGAAACCTACAAGAAAAACATGTGAAATTAATAGTTTAGTATGCACTAAGAGTATTTTAAAAGCTGCAGCAAAATCATTCCAGTGGTGTTAATTTTATTAGCTATTTCCTTGTTCTTAAGTTATGTGAAAGGGAGACAGGCGTATGACCAAATGGGATGTCATTCACGATGCTATTGTTACTATATATAACACCAGCCTGCCACCTTTTATTCATCTCTTCTATAAACTAAACTGAATTAATCTTTTTGATCTCTCTTCCAATAGAAGTTTTCTAAACCTATAAGAATTCTCATTTCCCTTCTTTGGACTGTTTCTCTTCTGCTGTATCTTTTCACATCAAAATGAACACTGCAGCAACGAATACTGAATTTTTGAAATATGTGTCATTGGTATTGTTCCATTCTTTATCCTACTCTTCAAAATCATATGCCTTTCAGGTATCTCTAGTGGTTATAGAGCACTGAGTGGAGGTTTTCATTTAACTGTTCCAGTGACACCCAGGTTTGTTTCCTAAACCGCTGCAGCTAATTACAAATCCATCAATATGTAAGGGCAGCTTGCACTATCCACTCCAATACACCATACCTTCCACTTACCCACAATAATCTTTTCCACCAATTGGTTTGTCTAATTAATCTAGTTCTTTTAAGTACTTTCCGTTTATCTATATGTACAGAGTTTTTAATAGTTTGTTATTAAAATAACCAAACATCTCCTAGACATTGAAGAATTTTCAAGAAAAATTAACTCCCATTTCAATTTAAATGTCCTGTTTACTCAAAAGCTCCTCTTATAATGCTTAATTTTTTGAAAGTATTGCTTGAAAACTCTGTAAGCATTTGCTAAGGACCTGGTATTTTTGTGTTTGCTTTATTTAGATAGGTACGGAAGGGTCAAGCCTACTGCTTAGTAAAAGTGAGAGCAGTACTGTTATTGCTTAAGTGCACTGCAGTATCTAATGTTCTCAGAGTAAGGGACAAGACTGAAGTGCAGCTCCCTGACTCAGTTTCCCCACAGGGCACTACATCTTCCTGACCTCGTACTGTGGGTCTGGCCTGCCAGTATATGCCAGTTCTTAACTTTTTCAGTATTTTCCATCATTAATCAATTAAAACTCTCAGCCACATTAGTATTTATATTTAATACATTTAGAAATTGACACAAAGTTGACAAGATGGTCCCAGGAGCAAACAATATATATCAGAGGATAAAATTATTCTATCAAATCTTAAATCAACAGTTAAGATGGAGTTCTTAATTAATTTTCCCTATACCCCCAGGCATCCCAAATGATTTCCCTTGACTGTTCACACTTTTCATATGGATTTTATAAATATAATCATTTGCTGAAAATATTTCAGTGTCTGAATTTTTCTGTGGTAAAGTCTTAGAATCTTGATATTGTCTTAAAGACACCATGGCAGAGTATTTTCTTCCATGCATGAATGGAATTATGAAGACCTATACATACATTTTCACTTTTAAATTTGATGTTGTTTTATTCCCTAATCCAGAGATCCAATTCTAATATTTGTGAAGTGTTTGGTTGCTTTTTTTTTTTTTCCCCCTTACTCCTTTGGTGCATCTTTTTTGAAACCTATAAACTTAAGGTTAAGGAGGCATCCTTTGCACTCTTGTTTTGGTTAAAATTTAACCCAAATGTACTGTGACACAGATCAGTATAGAATATAGATTCTTTTCTAATCTCTTACTTGTTTTTAATGGAGATCCAGTTGAAATTCGATTAAAAAATTACATGTTTTTTATATGAACTTGATAGGTATACTGACCAGCAGTGAGAGGAAACAACAACTCCTTCCCTGTGTTACAGCATGGAATGTGTTCAATCCTAAAATACAGTACTTTATAGCAGGACCAGTAGGAGGTGGGCAAGACAAAGATGGCCAAAATACGATAAATCTCACAGTCAATTGACACTTTTGAATGATCCCTGGAGTCATTACATCCCAAGACAATTCCACCACTCTCGTATGTTCTGGCTTTTGCCCTAAACATAGGCTAGACACCAAGCTCAGGATCTGGAATTCCTATAACTCCATAACTGATGAACAACAAACATGTATATCTTACATTTCTAGTAAAGAGCACAGGCATGCTGCATCAAAGTATATTTCCTCTCTGCAGTCTGACTTCACCCTGGGGAGAGAGACCTGGATATATATCAGTCTCCTATACCTGATTTCAAAATCAAATAACCTGGATATACATTCCAAATGCCATCAGGGTTTCCCAGTGATGTGGAAAGTGGTGGCACCAAGATTCAGGACATGCTCTGTAATATCCCCAGAACTTAGCAAGCATAAAGAAGTAGTTACCTTTCTTGTCTGTCTTGTTCAGCATTATCTGCAAGGTGTTGGCTGTGTGTACCTGTGAAAGATGGGATGAAAAACCTAATTCATACTCTAATAAAATATTTTTACTTTTAATTGAAAGATTAAAATTCAGTATTTTTCTCATGTAAAATGCATAAACAATTCTAGGAGCAAAAGTCAAAACATTTTTCTTTTGCGTAGCACCTTCTAGGCAGGTAGATGAACAGTAAGAACAGAGAAAGGATCTGACTTATTTATTCGCCCCTGAGTCAGAAATTCTGCATTCTCAAAGACTCAGTTTCATCGGGTGGGATACCCATTCATCTTCAATGCTCCACAGCTTTGTGACAGATAAAATCGTGAGATTTATAGGTTTAGATCTCCTTGAGCTGAGAGTTTAGTGTAACTTTTATGACTTTCTTTTCTCCACTGTGTGTTCTAAGCTATTATGTGAGAGCCAGGTACTGTTGCCGTAATTGTAAACAAAAATGTTGATGTCAGCTTCTAACAACAGAATGCAATTTTTAAATCACAGAGTCACTAAGGTTCCTAGATACGATTTTAATAGAGGATTTAAGATCAGGAAGGGTGCAGCATTTTCCTGCTTTTTGGTGTGCCTTACTGACATCCTAGCATTCAAGTATGTCAGCTGTTAAGGTCCTTGAATTTAAAATCTCAGGTCAGCAATCACTGGAAACTCTGTTTTAGGTGTTGCAACACTGAGCCTTACAGCACTTGGTGACCGAGATGACCAGACTCTTTACTCACTAAAGGTAACCTCTTCACTAAGCATATGTGAATGTCCCTAATAGAGAAAATTTTGCCAGACAAAATGGTTGTTTTGTCTTTTCAGTAACTGGTACACTTTTGACAGATTTTCCTGAACAAATATTTTTAAAATTCATCTAAGTTGGCTTTAGATAACCAACTTTTACATGAAACAAGGGAAAACAGGTATTTCACTGGCTTTAGGAGCCTAAATACTTATGTGGATCTGGTTCGTTTATGACTAATAGTTGCTGAATCATAGAATTACTTAGGTTGGAAAAGATCTTTAATATGAATTCCAACCCTAAATGTAACATTGCAAAGTTCACCACTAAACCATGTCCTAATGCCACATCTACATGTCATTCAAATACCTCCAGGAATGGGTGACTCAGCCACTTCCCTGGGCAGCCTGTTCCAATGCTTGACAACCCTTCAACGAAGAAATACTTTTTTTTTAATATCCAATCAAAACCTCCCCGGCACAACTTGAGGCCATTTCCTCTTGTCTAATCCCTTGTTACTTGGGAGAAGAAACCGACACCCACCTCCCTACAACCGCTTTCAGGTAGTTGTTGACAGCAATAAGGTCTCCCCTGAGCCTCCTTTTGTCCAGGCTAAACAACCTCATTTCCCTCAGCCACTCCTCATAAGACTTATTTGTGCTCCAGACCCCTCACCAGCTCTGTTGCCCTTCTCTGGACACGCTCCAGCACCTCAATGTCTTTCTTGTAGTGAGGGGCCCAACACTGAACACAGCATTTGAGGTGCGCCCTCACCAGTGCCCAGTGCAGGGGGATGGTCACTGCCCTAGTCCTGCTGGCCACACTATTTCTGATACAAGCCAGGATGCTGTTGGCCTTCTTGGCCACCTGGTCACACTGCTGGCTCATACTCACCGGCTGTCAGCCGACACACCCAGGTCCTTTTCTACCGGACAACTTTCCAGCCGCTCTTCCCTAAGCCTGTAGACTCGCATGGGGTTGTCATGACCCAGGTGCAGGACCCGACGCCTGGCCTTGTTGAATCTCATACAGTTGGCCTCAGCACACCAGTCCAGCCTGTCCAGATCCCTCTGCAGAGTCTTCCTGCCCTCAAGCAGATCAACACTCCTGCCCAACTTGGTGTCATCTGCAAACTTACTGAGGGTGCACTCGATCCCCTGGTCCAGATCATGGCTAAAGATATTCAACAGATCTGACCCTGGTACTGACACCTAGGGAACGCCACTGGATTTAACTCCATTCACCACCACTGTCTGGGCCCGCCATCCAACTGGTTTTTAACCCAGTGAAGAGTACAACTGTCCAAGCCATGAGCAGACAGTTTCTTCAGGAGTATGTAAGCAGGCCTCCCTTTCATAAACCCATTCTGACTGGGTCTGAACATCTGGTTCCTCTGTACATGATACATGATGGCACTTAAGACGATCTACTCCATATGCTTCCCCAGCACCAAGTTCGCAGTGACAAGCCTGTAGTTACCCGAATTCTCCTTCTGACACTAGTAGATGGGTGTCACATTTGATAAACTCCAGCCTCCTGAGACTTCCCCGATCAGCCAGGACTGCTAGTCAATGATATAAAGTCACTTGGTGAGTGCTTCTGCCAGCTCCCTCAGTACCCTTGTGTGGATCCCATCCAGCCCTTTAGATTCGTGTGTGTCTAACCAGTGTAGCAGGTCACTGACCATTTCCCCTCGGATTATGGGGGCTTCATTCTGCTTCCCTTCCCTGTCTTCCAGCTCAGGGGGCTGGGTACCCAGACACCAACTGGTCTTACTATTAAAGACTGAGGCAAAGAAGGCATTAAGTACCCCTGCCTTTTCCCCATTCTTTGTCTGTATTTCTCTCTGCATCCAGTAAAGGATAGAGATTTTCCTTTAGCCCTCCTTTTGTTGCTACTGTATTCACAGAAACATTTTTTATTGTCTTTTATGGCAGTAGCCAGATTAAGTTCTAGTTGGGCTTTGGCTCTTCGGATTTTCTCTTTGCATAAACTCAAAACATCCCTGTAGCCCTCCTGAGTTGCCTACACTTTCTTCCAGAGATCATAAACTCTCTTTTTTCCTGATTCCAGACAAAGCTCTTTGTTCAGCCAGGCTGGTCTTCTCCTCTTCTGGCTTATCTTTTGTCACATGGGGATGACCTGCTCCTATGCCTTTCAGACTTCCTTCTTGAAGATTACCTCCAATGAACTTGTGCTCAAGCAGGACATGACTGGGTTATTACCTGAAGATGACAGCAATGTAGCTCAAAGGAATGGATATTTTTAGGGGGTGAATATATGAAGAGTTAAAATCTCAGAAGGAGGTTAGTAAAGTCTCCAATTAGAGAACTAATATTTGTTTACTGTAAGGAATTGCTCAAAAGAGTTCTTCAACAGACACTATTGTGGAGCAATAAACCAGCTCCTGAAAGGTACTGCCTAGCCAGCACGCTGTAAGTGACCTACCTCCAGAGTGACAGGGTACATGAGTGATTAGCTGAAGGTCTTGGGCAGTGAGTAATGGAAATTTATGTGAGAGTATGACAAATATGCAACTGGGGGAAAATGATGCACGCTTGAGAGAATTTTTATCAGCTTTTTAACATAAAAAACTTCTCTTGCTTCTGCTTTGCAAATTTAAGAAAAGTGCCTACTTCAGACTGACTTTCCTATTCCTCAGTTGTGGGTGCGATGTAATTGTCACATCCAGAAAACAAGAGTGGAGCTAAAAGACCTGAATGTCTGCTGAAAACATTATTTTATCCAGGGTAGTAAGAATGAACCCAGAAGTTGTAGAGGCTCAGTAGCCCCGTGTTGAGCCTGATTTAATATCTTACAAAAAGGCTTATTATAAGGAAATTTCATTCTGTCTTGGACTTCAATGCTTCTGGTTGGCTTGGAGTCAGGCAGTTTCCAATATCTGACCATAAAAGATTGTAGACAGGCAATTTCAGCTGGAATAGCAAAGCACAAGATTGTTGTATGGCCCCCAATAAACCTGCTGTCCTTAGTTTATACAGCCTACTCTGTTACATGGGAGGATTTGTTCAGCTTCAAAGCGCAAGGAGAGATTGAGTCACGATGGAATGAAATACTTTCCCACGAGTGAACATCTCTATTTGGAAGACTTTTTTAGGGACATTCTCTTCCAAATCTCTTTCTATATATTGATGCAAATGTACAGGCTTATATTTAGAGAAGAAAAGAAGCTTAGATCTAAAACCATATCATCTTGCATTTAGTCCAGTTAAGAATATAGGTAATTATTTTTTATGCATATTCTAATTAAATATGTATGTGTCACTTCAAATTCAAATATTACTTCACAGAAATTTAAAAACCAAGACCTTCCAATCCCAGAGTCTACATCAGAAAATATATGAGGAGCAAAGGAAAAAGAATGTGCGATGCAAGGTGGGGTAAGTGCTACCACAAAGATAGTGAGAGTCCCATTCTGTTGAAATGAAACATGGCAATTTAAAAACATGTAAGGCATAAGGGAGAAAAGCAGATAATGATGGAAAGCTTAAGTGAAGGGATTAGAAAGAGAAAGGGAGAGCATGTACCATACTGCAAACTATATCAAGGCAACTTCTTTGAAGTTGCTCAAGTCATTAAACCAAGACTAAACTTGGCCTACAAGGCCTTAGATATAGCTGTAACACAAAGCCACGGCCCAAGGCAAGGTTCTGTGCATAAGTAGGTACAGTCAGCAGGACATTCCAGGATGCATTTGATATGCCTGTATTGTCTTCTGAGAGCCTGAAAGTGCAGATCATGCCAGAAGGTGCAGTAGGATCAGCACTTGAGCATGTCGGTGAGCAGAATTCTAGCTGGATAAACAGACTGACAGACAGACAGTAGGTGTTCAGGTGGGAGAAGCATGCACTGTGCTAATTGTTATTCTTATGCTCATTCTGTCTCAATCTGATAGACCTCTTTTAATGAGAACGATGGTTGCATGGGTGAAAAGGGAGAATTGTTTGTGAATGTCACTTAGACAAATTGCAGTGGTGGCTGTTCTGCTTTTTAATACATAGGCCTGCTGCCTATCACTGTGGGGCTGGCGGCTCTGTACCTTGCTGAAATTCTTGTTTTCTTTTGGGATTCTTGTACCTTTGGATTGCAAAAGATCTTTCTGATGAGACTGAGATTGTGTTTATGTCAGTAGCTCATAAAGGAACTCAATAAGATTCTCTGTGGTTTCTAATATTATCCTTACTCACATAATTGATCCTAAAATAAAGAAAACCATAAAGCAGAGATTGTTGAACAACACTAACTATACAAAGAATTTGAGGAAACATTATATTTATTGTCCTTATTTTGAGAGAAACATAGGGAGACACAAAAATGTTCAGTCAATTATTGCAAAGAAAATAGTTTTCTTTGAGAAAAGTAAAACTTTGGTTTTCCTATTAACTATGGAGTGCACTGATACATAATTCTTTTCTTTGAAGTGTGCAGCCAGTATCGTAATTCTAATATAGTTTCTTCAATATTCCATTGCTTTGTACTTATTGTCATGATAAAATATAAGAGTATTTATTATGCTGCATTTTGTTTTGACACACTGCATGAACAGCTTCACAATGCAGTTATATGAGTGGGTGATTTCTTACAAATGGTGGGTATATTTCTCAGGTGTTTATGACCCTGGCTTTCTTACTTGTAACAGGCATATATTGGTACTTGAAGACAGTGTACATATGTGAGATTGCACAGAAAAACACAAAATGTTTCGAATATGCATTTCTCTCTCTCTCTGCCTCTGTTCTCCTCTAGCCTGGAGGCACTTGGAAGAATTTTACTATGGCTAACAAAGCATTCAACTCAGCTGAAAGCACTGGAATTCTTGCTCAGTTGAAGTTCAGCTCAATTTCATGTGTTTATGACAGGCAGTCCTGCTTGACTAACTGGTCTCCTTCTAGGACAATGTGACCCACTCACTGGATGAGCGGAAAGGCTGTGGATGTTGTCTACCTCGACTTTGCCAAAGTCTTTGCCACCATTTCCTACAGCATTCTCCTGAAGTAACTGCTCATGGCTTGGACAGTTGTACTCTTCACTGGGTTAAAAACCAGTTGGATGGCGGGCCCAGACAGTGGTGGTGAATGGAGTTAAATCCAGTGGCGTTCCCTAGGTGTCAGTACCAGGGTCAGATCTGTTGAATATCTTTAGCCATGATCTGGACCAGGGGATCGAGTGCACCCTCAGTAAGTTTGCAGATGACACCAAGTTGGGCAGGAGTGTTGATCTGCTTGAGGGCAGGAAGACTCTGCAGAGGGATCTGGACAGGCTGGACTGGTGTGCTGAGGCCAACTGTATGAGATTCAACAAGGCCAGGCGTCGGGTCCTGCACCTGGGTCATGACAACCCCATGCGAGTCTACAGGCTTAGGGAAGAGCGGCTGGAAAGTTGTCCGGTAGAAAAGGACCTGGGTGTGTCGGCTGACAGCCGGTGAGTATGAGCCAGCAGTGTGACCAGGTGGCCAAGAAGGCCAACAGCATCCTGGCTTGTATCAGAAATAGTGTGGCCAGCAGGACTAGGGCAGTGACCATCCCCCTGCACTGGGCACTGGTGAGGGCGCACCTCAAATGCTGTGTTCAGTGTTGGGCCCCTCACTACAAGAAAGACATTGAGGTGCTGGAGCGTGTCCAGAGAAGGGCAACAGAGCTGGTGAGGGGTCTGGAGCACAAATAAGTCTTATGAGGAGTGGCTGAGGGAAATGAGGTTGTTTAGCCTGGACAAAAGGAGGCTCAGGGGAGACCTTATTGCTGTCAACAACTACCTGAAAGGAGGGTGTAGGGAGGTGGGTGTCGGTTTCTTCTCCCAAGTAACAAGGGATTAGACAAGAGGAAATGGCCTCAAGTTGTGCCGGGGAGGTTTTGATTGGATATTAAAAAAAAAGTATTTCTTCGTTGAAGGGTTGTCAAGCATTGGAACAGGCTGCCCAGGGAAGTGGCTGAGTCACCCATTCCTGGAGGTATTTGAATGACATGTAGATGTGGCATTAGGACATGGTTTAGTGGGAACTTTGCAGCATTGGGTTAATGGCTGGACTTGATAATCTTAAAAGTCTTTTGCAATTTCAATGATTCCATGATTCTAGGATTCTACTACAGAGGTGGGAATGTGTTTCACTTGTACTGCCAGCTGCATTTTTGGGCAACGGAAAAAGGAGATACAGTCAAAACACATCCACAGTGAGCCAGGCAATAGCTGCAGAGATCTGATTGGCTGTCGTACCTCAAGACTTAACAAACAGAGCATTGGCAGAGCTGACTTTCAATTAAGTGAGTAAATCGTTGAACCTCAAGTTACTTTTCCCATTTACAGAAAGAAAAGCAGCTTCCCCAAATCTCAGCATCCAGGCGATTACCAGTCTCATCAGAAAACTTTTATCTATCCAGCCTTCCTTTTGCTTATATTGACCTTATGATTGAACACTTTGCTGGTTTCAGAGTATACTGTAATAGGTTGTGGCCGTTATCAGTTCTGTATACTTTATTTACATACCAGGGTATAATTTCAATGAAAGCTGCTAGCTTGCATTCTTTTATTTAATACAAAACACTTTTTTCTTTCTTTAGCTTAAGGGAAGTGTCTGGTTTGTGGTATTTTAAAGCACAGTACTATATTGTTTTTACTGTGTGTGCCACAGTTCCAGTTGTTTTTCTTTTAATTATTGAAGTGTCACTAAATGTGTCTTTAAAATATTTTTATATTCTCTGATCTGTTCCTTTTGCCGTCTTAGATAAGCTCAATATATCTGAACTGATAGATCAAGGAAATCTGTTTAGTTGGTTTAAATGTTTAATGCAATTTTTCCTGAACAATGCTGCAAGATCCTATGAAGCAATGCCCCATTTAAAGAAAATATGGAGGATATGTCTACATTATCCCGAAAACTACAATAAAAAGGGTTGGTATACATTTTGAGTCATAAACTGATGGTATAACTGGAACCTAAAGTAGTTATATGTATTCAGAATGTATTTTGTGTAGAGGAATAATCCATCAATATCGCCTAATTCTGCAGGATACCAGTACAGTGTAATTTATCTAAACAAACACTGGCCAGCTCCTACCTATCAACTCCCATTTCACAGCTATGCAATAGCACAGACTATTTAATTTGCTCTTCTAAAGTGTGTAGTGGCTGTGAATGAGCATATGTGCCTTTCCATATATTACTACAGTTGACTATAGTTCTCAGCTTGTAGGGCACCTTTAAGCTATTACTGGCTTCAGATAGTCCCCAACTCATCTGAAATTTTCTTCCTGTTTTACTCAAATCCCTTAAAAATTACACATTATTTGTTACAGCAGGGAGCCAGACCACATCATGATAATATTCATTTCTCTAAATAGTGTTTATCTTCAGGTGGAGGTGTTTAGGTTGATAATTTGAAGACTCCTGGGGGCACTTATGGTGCTATACAGATGGCACATACGTGGCTAAGTCAGAGAGACCACTAAACCTGTTACTGTGCCCTACAGGTATGTGCACACTGTTACTATGTCTATTGCAGTAGGTCCAATTTGGACAGGTCATGAATTCAAGGCTGAACCTGGGACATGATTATCTATACTCTTTAATTGCAATGCAACTGCCTGCCAAAGTTTTGGCATTTGCCACTAACACCTTTCCACAAAATGTCTGGGCACATTTTAAGGTATAGCAAGATACAGGGAATGTTCCCAATGTGTAGAGCCATCCAATGAGGCCATCCTGTTCAGAGGAAAAAAAAGATTTTAGTTGAATGGAAAAAATTTGTACGTGTAATTTGCTCTCAAAGCTGGGTTAGATACCCAAGTTTTTTCCACAGAAATGAGATCACAATACAGTGCGGAAGTGCGCAGAGCTACGCTCCCGTGCTGATGAAAGCGGTTTGCTGCCACCCCCAGAGACAACTCAGTGATATCTACACAGCTTGTTAGAAAGCTCATGAATGTGAACGCAATTTGGGCAGGGTGGGTGTGGTGGTTGTGTGTGTGTGTCTGTGTCGGTGTGTGTGGGGTGTGTGTGTATCGCCAAGCTTCTAGCTTTATGTCTCATTGATTAACCAGCTGAGTATTTGGGTCCCATTCCAGCAACACCTGAGAGCTTGAGTCTAGAAAGAATCAAACCCTCATTTCCTTTTTTTATAGAATTACTATTTTTTTTTTTACATTTTACCTGACAAAATGTTCTTTCTTATCTTCCCTACAGAAGAAAGTGTTAAAAGAAATAATAGAAATCTGCACTGTGATTTTAAGAGGGGCAAATGTACAAATCATGCAAGCTAAAGGCAGGGTCATATATAAAGAATCAAAGTAAAGACTGACCTGTCACTAAAGTACATTTGCCTTCCTAATTCTTTCATGACAGTATAGAGAAGCAGAGTGATAATTAACATGCTCAATCCACTACAGTTTGCAGACCTGGGATAAACTGAACACCTCCTACCATCCTGTCCATTATGTATGGCTTATGCTGTTCTCCAGATGGATTTCTCATAGAAAACTATTTCTGCACATATAGGATATATACAAGCCTTCAGCTGCATAATCACACTGTGTACCTGGAGTGTGTAAAACCTCCAAAAATCATTAATTAAATTCATTTTACAGATACCTTCACAACTTTTGAAATATTTGGCTTAAAAATTATCTTTCTTTCTCCCTGATTTCCTTAATTTCAAACCCTGCCCATCAGCATTAGTGCTCAGATTACTGCCCCTAGCATATGCTCCTCATGCTTCATTAAAAAATGCATCGGCAAGTTTATTTCAAGTCCAAAACAAAGTACACACACAGAGTATGGTGCAAAGCCACATCCTGAAAAAGTCATATTCAGAACATAAATCTACATGTCTGTTGACAAAAAGTCAATTCTTGCCTTAGAAATAAACTGCCTGGCTCAAGCCAAGTTATGAAAAATAACACAAGTTTAATAACACCAGTTTGCTCACAAGCTTTAGACAGGACATGAAAACACACAACAGATGATGAACACACATATACCCTTCTTTGCACTACTTTCTTAATAGACCATTGTAGTGTTCAACATCATCAAAATATGTCTGTTTTTGTGGGTGCTACTGCCTTCCTAGTATCAACTAATGGAGAGAAATAATCTAATAATTTTAAGAGTTATAGCTGTAGAAGCCAAATTATTTTAGTGGTCCAAATGAAAGCTTTACTTAAAACTTCAGACAGGTCTGATTCCTCAGTATCTTTCATCTATCGGGGTTTTTTTGCCTTTTGGTCCCCCTTTTCATTAGTTAGTTCATACTTTGATGTCACTCATCTAACTATGAAACATTTGCGTGTTTGTGGTTCCAGCTGGGAGATTGTTTTAAGAAGAATGAGTAAATTCCTTTACTCTCAACTATCCCATCCTGAAGACTGGGGTGAAAAGCTGTTCCATTCAAGCTAAAAACTCCTTAATGGTGTTGTTGACTTCTCCTGGCTTGACTTAATTCTAGATAACTTTTTCCTTGATCCATTCCCATCTGCTTTTTGCCCTCTCCACTTCATCAAACTACCCTATAACTTTTTAAAGCAATTCATGCCTTGGCTTTTCATCTGTTTTCAATTATAGGAATCAGTATTCTCCTCTGTGTTGTACTGAGGCTTTCTGCTAAGGGGTTGCCAACTGACCCTTAGTTTAGCCAAAATCCTTTCAATACTGGTTTTGTCTTTTGCTTTTTACATTCCCTGATTGTAGGATTCACTTCTATCAGACATCAGAACTGTAAAGTCAGCACAGCTCTATGGGCAGCATTGTATAAATTCAATTTATAGCTTTATTGTAAGGTGAACTTCATCTCTTCTAAAGACAAAAATGTAGACTTTGCTTGATCTGCTGCTATAATGGCAGATTTTTCTACCAGTCTTCTTATGGAATCATAATAAATACAACTTGTCTCAGAGATACAGGAAGGATCAGCCGTCTTAGATATACCTATCTGATGATTCATAGAAAGGCATAAATTAGACACAGAAACTGTCAGTTAGGTCTCCCAGTTTGTCCCAGAACCAATAAATACAATTCCTTATAATCTGTTTTATTGCCTTCTAATTTCCAATCCAGTTTGAAATGACCCAGGGAGTGGTAAACCTGGAACTTCCTTTCAGATCAGTTGTTCTTTCCTGATTCATATTGGCTTGTGTTTTTCACATAAAGTAAACTCATCAAAATCACTTTTGATCATGTTTAAAGCGTGGCAGGGTTAAGAAGTCAATCAATAGCCTAATGCTTTAACACTTACGGGAGTTTTACATACACAAACATTGGTAAAGACACACAATCCTGTGCTAATAGGTAGGGTATTATTCTGTCTTAATTTGTAACTGTTCCTAATTGCAAACTATTCTAGTAAATACTTTCAAGCACGTATCTATAAGTGAAGGAAGAGTGTCATGTAAACCACATGCCAAATTGCCTAAGTCCTCATCTGGCTCTCACGGTTTCAGTATCCCTACAACACACTATCATTCTGCTAAGCTGTATTTTCATCTTTTTTCATCTGTCATTGAACATTCACTTCACATCTTTAATCAATGTAATGTAATCTAATAAATTCTATGTAGATAAATGTAAAGTGATGCACATAGGAGAAAACAATCCTAACCCTACATAGAGAATTATGGGCTGTGAAATAACCATTACTACTCAGGAAATACATCTTGAGTTATTATAAACGGTTCTATGGAAATAGCAACTTAATGCTCAGTAGCAGTCAAAAAAGCAAATCCAGTGGTAGGAAATACTGGGAAAGAAACACAGAACAAAACAGAGACCATTTTTATGCCAGTGTATAAATCCATTGTGTGCTTTTATCTTGAATACTGTGTGCTGTGTGAGTCCCCCATCTTAAAAAGAATGTAACAGAACTAGCAAATGGAGAAAAGGAACAAGAATGATCAAAATGTGGGATTCTTCAGCCTGGAAAATAGATGATTGAAGGAAAATACAACAAAGGTCTTCAAAATCATGCACAGCACAAAGAAAATAAACTCAGAATGATTTTTCATTGCCTATTCCAACATAAGATCGGAAGATTCTTAAACAAAACTAGCACAGAAGGGTAGAGCACAGGAGTTTTTCATAGTATGGCTAATTAAACTTTGACACTGTATTCCACCAGACATTGTGTATGCTAAAAATTCACAGGAGTTCAATAAGAGAGCAGACAAATCCATGGTTTGGGGGAAAGGCAGGAGAGGGAAGAAAACCCAACATAAAGAGCTATCAAATATTAAGATATCTTCTCTGGCTCAAAAAATTCTTCAGTAGTAATTGATGGGAGCTGGGGGAGTATGTTTAAGAAGCTTTACCTCTGCTATAGCTATAGTAGGAAACAAGATAATGGACTAAGAAAGACCTTTGGATCAGAACCAAAATATGGCCCTTATGTTTTGATTTTAACCATTTATTTTCCTTATTTTAGAGTTCCCTTTTTTATATATGTATACTTCTACTAGTGCTTTTTCTAGCATTGCAATTATGTATTTATCTTTACAATCTGCCAAATGGGACTTCTTCATAGTCCCTTAGTATCTAATTCTCACTAAATCTAATGGAGTTAGACATCTAATTTGCTGTATTTGAAAACCCCAACTGACATGTTTATGTAACTTCAACAAATAACATTAACAATGTTATTTTGTGATATTTTCCTTAAAGATTATTTGATCTTTCTGCAATTTGAAAATAAAGGCATTAATATAGACATCTAATTCAAGGTGCAAACATATTAACAGTTTGAGCATAGAGCTGTGAAAAGTTAAAACAGTCTCACAAACATGCTGAAGTTAGCTAAATAGTTAATATAAGGAAGAAGTTGCTTCTGGTGACCTGCATTTAGTGATCACAATACTTAGGAAGAAAGCCACATTGATCATAATTTGCAGGAAAACCTATTACATGTTAGTGGTTTCCAGAGGAACTTCAAATGCTACAAAAAGATGTCTACGGGGGTAGCTGTCTAGATTCCCTCCACAGTTATCAGGACAAATGTATCCTTACAAGTGTAATTAAGTGCTTCTCCTTTAGACACGTGGATTGAGCAGAATTACATGATGGAAATGTCTGTTTCTGTCTATGAATGATGAAAGGACTCTGAACCATTGGCTCAAAAATAGGTGAAATGAGTTTCCAGCACCCCCTCACAGTGAAGTACATCACCCTTTGCAAACTGTCAAAGTTACTTCCATTGACTATATAAGGAAAGAGGGTACCTTAAGTTACTGTTTTCCAGTCTATGAATTGCAGTCTCTTCAGGGGTTGCAAAAGGATCAAAAGGGTCTAACAAGTACTCAAAAATTACCCTTTTTGGTGATAGAAATAAGGTCCACAGACCTCCAGCTCATATTTTAAACAACATTATAATATTTTCTATGAAGAGTCTTTTTTATTTATTTGTTTATTTTGTTTCTTTATGTGGTGTTTTGGTTTGGGTTTGTTTGGTTTGGGGATTTTTTTTGAATGTTTGGTTTGAGGGTTGTTGGATTTTTTTCTCCCTGAGTAACAAATTCACAGTACTACAAAAAAGCTTACATCTCCAGGGCATCATATTGCTTAATGTGGTTAACTGCAGTCAGGGCCTAGACTCAGTGAGTAATGCTCAATAGTTTTGTTTCTGTGAAATTACCAGAGCAAACTGGTTACACAGTATAGCAGAGAGACATCTTAAATGTGATATTATTGCAAATAAGCTATTTCTATATTATCCTCTTTCAGACATTTCCAAATGATTTTGACATTGTTCCAAATAGAATTAATTGCTATGTTTCTGTGAAAACTCTGCTAGTTCTCACAGTTCCTGTGACTTGATAATAATTGCTTTGGAAATGTCTTAGGGCAAACTGTTCTTAGTAGCCAAATGGGAATTTAGTCTGCAATGGCATGATATATAACAATGGCTGAAGAATAGTGCTGTGGTAGGAAAGACACAGCAGTATTCTCAGAAAGAAAAAGATGACATATTAAAATTCAGAATGGGCTTCTGAGTAGCATACCTTAATACTGCACTAAATTGTGGCTATATTGGATTCTGCTGTGTTAAAGTCTGAACTCCCTTTAAATTTAACAGCAGCTCTTAAAGGCCAATGATTGCATCTGTTTTAGATGAAAAAATATTTGAATTATAATCTATTTTTTTTCCTCTTCCTAATCCACTTCTACCTGTATAGCTCCTTTGTTACTGTTTTGCACTGACACAACATGACATTCTCCCAGAGCAGGAACTGTCATCAGAAAGGTGGTTACATCACTTTGAAGGGTCTTTGATGTCAAGAAAATCTGACCTGCTGATATTGTTCCCAGAGATAGGAAGGAACCACACTTCATTTAATTCCATTCACTACGGGGCAAGGAAAATGACCCAGGGTTTAAGCCCGAATTCATAAATCAGGGACTTAAGAGCTAGATCGAATAGAAAAATGAAAGCTTTTCTGAGTTATGTGATTTAGCATCTGGGTTTAGGTGCCTAATTTATGTTGTGGTCTGTAGAAAATTAGTCTGCCAACATATCTTTTGGCTTCTATGCAGTGACAGTACACAACCTACTCCTATAGACTATCATAGCCACAAACCCACAATCTCATACTTGCCTTGATTCAGTTTCACAGAGGTATAGATATCTAGAAAGGGCAGAAGATGTATGTGGTAGCTGTCCTTTTGGCCCCTTTCCAAGGAAGTTCGTGGTTCATGGCTTCTTTCTGAGCCTGGAGATCCCCCTTGACTCACCTACTGCTGGCCACATATCTCCAAGAGCTCTTTCCAGCCTCAAGTCCTAGTCTTTGGAATATGCTGGAATAAATTCTTCATCATACCTGGCCTGTAAACTGTTTAAAACCTGTGGCAGAAAGAGGGTAAGAGGGAAGTTCAGGGCATATTTAGAAAAGCTTTGTCCCAAATTTTCCTAGGGTTTTTGTGGGTTTTTTTTTGGTTGGTTTTGGTGGTGTTTTTTTCTCCTCTGTAGTATTATTTTAATAATATTTTACTTAATTATTTTACGATTCCTTCCTGCATATAAAATTACTGAGGCATGTGGTAGGTTGCAGAACGCAAGGAGTTATTCTGATCAGTACTGAAGAGTGAAGTTACCTAAAGTTTCTGATAAGAATACACAAGTGATGATTTCTTTTCCATTGTGAATGCAGCAGCATCGAAATTACTGATCTCCCTGCCTAACCCAGACTTATTTAGAGAAATAAAATTGTAGTCTGTCTCTTCTAATGAGAGAGCAGAATGCTGTCCACATCATACAGTAATCCTTTTTAAAGCAGGGACACTGTGTATAATTTTCTACATAAATGGAAAAAAAGTAATCTTATCTACTGCATATCCCCCTTTCAGTGTTATGCCGGTTTAGTCAGACTAAAGCTGTTGACAGAAATTTCTCCACTCAGATGAGAAGCAAAGATGAGAAGAGGCATTGCAATGGTGATGGAAAAGCTTTGAATAATGAGACAAATCCCAGAATCTCTAGGGAGCTCATTCAGCATGGAAACCATTTCATGTTTCTTTCATTATGGGAATGATATTCTAGCTATTAAAAGTACAGAAGTGAGATTGTCCATGCAGTTATTTTAATAGGATGATTCTGAGTGGGTCACTATTTGGTTTTGAAAACAAGAACACACAAGCCTATTTTTCAACCACACCATTCTTCAAACAATTTCAATCTATCACAGGATGGTGGCTTTAGGACCTCTGATTGTATAAACCTGTCAAGGCATTACAACATAAACAGCACAATCTACCAGAGCTGCAGAACTATTATTTGGGAGTCCATTTAGTTTCATAAACTTTTTCCAATTCCTTGACACCTTAAACAAAATATGACAGGCATTTATATTGTATAGTATACAAGAAAGATCACTTACTGTGTAAAAAAAACCCAAACTTATCTAGTGGCTTTACCAATGAGGAAAGAAAAGACAAAGTAATGGAAGCCAGGAACCACTTTGTGATACTTTGTATTATTGTTTGAAGTGCACCAGTAAGGTCATAATTCCTGTGATCTTTGCAAAGATATCTTTGCTGTCCAAGTTCAGTTATATGCAAGGAGGGAGATTGCCTATCAAAGACATATAAAGTGACCCATGCTGCAATAAAGTTGAAGCAAATACAGTTATTTCTTCTGAAGGGACAATTTTTATTTTTTGTAAAGTGAAGAGTTTTGTTTTCTTCTGTTCTGGGTTTTGTTTTTCTCTTTTTTGGCCTGGGTCTTTTTAGACATTATTAAAGATGTTGTTTTCAGTACATAGTCTGAGGTGTGATGTCAGATACTGACATGTCATCCTGTGCAAAGAATGGGTACTACCTAATCTTTGGGAGAAAAAAATTATAAATAACAAACATGACGCTCAAGGCAAAACTATCCTTGGCTCAGATATCTGTTTTCTATACAGTAATTATCCTATGTAAACTGAGCTCTCGTAACAGAAAGGTACCTTGAGGTAGGTTTGAGATACAGCATTGTAGTTTATAAAACTGGACCAAATTTCTCAAAAATAGACCATTAAGAAGTCTCCCCAAGTATTAGCTTGAATAACATAGACTGATCACACAGGAGAGCATGCTGATATGAAAAGAGACAAGTATACTTTCAAGGGACTGAGATTTGAAATATTGATTCAGTCACATTAATTGAATTTTTGCCTTGAGAAGTGATTACAAAAATGTTTCTCCAATATTAATTTGTATCTGCTTTGGATAAGATTAACATTAATTTCTTCACCAGTCCCCATTACTCTTTTATTATTCATTAGCATCTCCCTTTGCATGTGTAAGAGACCTTGATGAAGCATGTTTATTCATAGACTAACCTTTTTAAATAATTCTAACAGCTCTCTAACAGAAACCTTCCTGGCATGCTGAATATCTTGTCTTTGTTTCATTATTCAATCCTTGTGCTCTATCCTTCACTTGAGATGCTGAACATGAATCATACTGCTCTTCCTACTGCTCTCTTCCTCCCACTGAAATGTCCTCTGCAGCCTGATCCCACAGGATAGCTCTGTTCACAAAATGCTGCAGCAAATTGTCTCCTGCTAGAATCTAGGACAGTATAATTTCCACAGAGCCTGAGTGCAATTATTGATTTATGCTGTCCTTAGTTCATCACATATTTATTATCATGTTTTAATTCATTGTTCATTTACCTCTCATTAGAATATTTGGTGTGAGCTAGTCTTTGATGACAGCTGTAGAGGCAACATTTTATTTTTTGCTTTGTATTTACAAACTTGTGACTTTTTTTCAAACAGAAAACAGGCAAAGAGAAAGAGGGAACATAAAAAAAAAAAGGAACAAATCAATTAATTTCTTCTTTCTTTGCAAAATCTGTACACTTATCTCCAGCACTTGCCAGTTTTTAATGAATACGCACTTCAAAATTCACTACAAAACTTTATTTGAAAATACAGAATGCATACATGCATTCACATTTCTGATAAGCCCTTTTTCCACAGCAGCAATGTGTAGTTGTCTCCAGCAAAATGCTGTCATCCTTGCACTATCTTTTTGTATTTATCTTTCTGTAATGCCCAAAGGCCCTAATAAAGAAGATGTTACAAATGCAAAGATTTGTTTCCTGCTCTAAAGAGCTTACAAATTTTCATTTTTCACCTAAAACATAAATTAGTGGTCTATTCCTTTCCTTTTCCAGTTAGGTTTAGGAAGAACTCTCAGAAAAATAGTAGTGTGCACAATTTTTACATATCTAGAAAAACTATCTGTTTCATGGAGGAGAAACATTTATGTAAATTCTGAAGTTTTTTATAGTCAGGCAATATAATTAGATATTAAAGGAGCCACAACTGAAATATATTTTATAGCATTCAAAAGAATGAGAATTATTTTCTAATATATATTGTTCAAAAATGTTTGATGTTTTTTGTGTTATGGGGGAAAGAAGCCTTTGTAGGACTAATAAACTTTTCTTGAGAAGTTGGGATGGGAATGATAGGAAAGGTTAGAACCCTGAGATAAAAATCAGTATTTGGAAATTTGGAATTTAAATTCAAAGTGCCTAAGTACTAGGCAAACAAGAAGAGATTTAGCATTTCAAAACTGAAATATTTTAAAACATTTATTAAAAAAAAAAATAAATTACTTCCAAAATGGAAGAAAAATCTTTTGGGGTGTGATCTTTGTGGCAGAATACATGGAGAGCTCAGGGAACATACTATTTTCTTTCTCTCATTAGATTCATATTATCTCAACATGCAGAAATTTATATCCCCTATTTCCATTAATGCAAATATAAACAGTAACTCCGACTACTAACCTCCCACAGACTCCAGAACTAACTAATTCTTCCCACTGTCTCTACACACCATGTCATCCAGCAGAGATAGGTGAGTAAACCTAGGCATTTTGTAATTTTAAAAGTGAAAAAAATGAAAACTTAAGTGAACAGACAGAAAACAAAAGCACTTGTTTTGGCTGATGATTTGAACTGTATTCTGCTCATCTTTAAATGCAGTTACTGACACAGCTTTTCCACCAGTTTAAATATGCTGACTTCTTCAGAAGGAATTAGTAAATTTCATTAAACCATTTATTTTATTTGCTGTTTGTTTTAAATTGGGGTCTGAAAGGGGCTTCTTTGAGGGCCAGGGAGAGGGGAAGGGTAGGACGGAAAGGGCTAAATTGCAGAAATTTTTATTAATGCTATACATAGTCTTTAAAATCCATCTTTATTAATGCACTACCTGACAGCTGTGATGCCTGTGGTAAGACACTTGAAACCTCTAGGGTTAAATTCCGGGCATCCTTTGTGTTGGGAAAGGTGAGAAAGAAAGGGCTTGGTCTGTAGAAACACAGTTTTTCTTAACTCTTCACAGCCTGAATGGAAGGCCACAGTCCTTATGGTGTTTGTAGATGGCCTCTGCCTGCTTAATCACCCACTGCGGAATTTATATTTTGCCATCCTGAACTATGGATTTCTTGCAACAATTACTTTAGAGCTACTGACAGCCAATCTAACTTTCCTCAATTCTTTTTTCCATTGCCAGAAGTGGGTTTTCCAGGGTAGTACACGTATACTTTGACTTTTCACAGACTTCCTCAGACTACAAACATTTTGTTTTATTTTTGGAGTTTATGGCTTTTCAGTGTGACACTGGTTTTATGTCTCAAACAAAAAGAGCACACAGCATATAAAGCAGGTGGTTTTGGCTACTGTGCAGATTTCTGACATGAGGTTTGCAGGCAATTGTTTTCGTTGCTGGCTCGCAGACTTTGGACTTACAAGTCTTTAACTTGTAAACTACACATTACTAAGGGATTCTTATGGACAAATGTATACTAGAGAATTAACTTTAATTCTAACCTTTCCTTTTATGAATAGAAGTAAGGCATGTAGCAGTAAATTTTCAAAGCTCTGTGTAGATTTTTCAGCTGCAAGACTCACATTAAATTCAATAGGCCATATGTTCTACTGGCTTGCAGGCTGCAGAAGTTAGTTTCACAATGTAACTTACTGCAAAAATTGTTTCAACAGCTCCATCTTTCGAGGAAGGGCACTGATTTTGGATTCAGGAAACCTGAGTAAAGTCCCCAGCTAATCCATGTTCTTGTTTCATCTTATGTTATGTCTTCAATGAACACATTTTTAATCCCCTTACCTCACAGACTTCTGTTCTTCTAGCAGCTTGAGAATGAAACAACACAGCTATGACAATAGAAGCCACTGCACTAAGAATGTGGTAGTGTCAAAGTAGATAGACTACAAATGTCAGAAGCACTGTGTCTAAAATGTTGTGAAATAGTACTTTGAACGTGTAATGGCATTATTGTTGCTTCATTAAAGTAATAGCTCATCAGTGTTGTTTTATAAAGCTTTGAGCACTATCATATCTGCAAGTAGAAACTGGGGAGAGGGATCAGGCTGTTTCTCTAAATGGTAGTTTAGGACTAAGATCCAAGCAATTTTTTTTTTTTTTCTTTATCACATACTGTGTGACTCTTGCTCGTTAAATATGACAATAATGCTGAGAAAAATATTTTCCTCCCCTCTGTCTGGTGGACCATGGAGTACTAAAAAGTATGAAAAAATTTATTCATCAGGCCGACCTACTGGGTAAAAATTCTTGCTTACAAAGTTGTTTTCAGATTTATGATTGTCATCTAGAAGCAAATGCCGAAAAATGTCTAAGCCACCTTAGCCTGTCTTTCTTATGGAAATGAAAGACAGTGTAAAAACCAAAAATCCTACCATGGTCTCACGCCATTTAAGAACAGAAGACAATTCATTGGATTTTCTGCTGTATAATGAATGGGTGGATGTCCCCATTGCTTTGTGAAGGACTCCTCTTACTGACTGCACAGGTTGGCACAGAAAGGTGAGAAGGAACTTGCTTGAAAAAGATGATCAGCAAGCTGAAAAGATACTTTGCTTCCATTTGCATCTCCATGAATCTCAATGAAAAAAAAACCAAAAAAAACAAAACAGCACAGGCCTGAGCAGTGGTGGTAGGACTGTCAAGAACATGAAACCTCTGTACTGTAAATCATTACATAACAAGAAATTCAGGAAAATCAATCTGAATTAAAAAAACCCAAAACCAACAACACCTGAATCAAAAAAAAAGACAGACCCCTTACCTTACACTAGGTATGAATGGGCAGCCTTTTTCTAGGTATTCAGGCTGTCGGAGTGAGGATTACATGTAATATTTTCTTGTTTCATGAGCTGGGTAGGTGCTTGGTGTCACAAACAGGAACACAGAGGCTATCATAAGGAAGATTACAGCTATCTGCACCACCCAGGTGAGTAGATAACATTTTTCATCTGTTAGGCTTTGCCTTCGTGAAGGGAGAAAAGCCTTTGATTTAAGCATCCGCTTAAATTAAAAGCAATCCTATTTTTGGAAAGGAGAACTACAAAAATCAGTGGCATTGAACAATTTCAAGAAGAACAGACCAAACTGGGTTTGGGGTCTGAGCATACAGAAAGTTATCCAGGGGAAAAATAACAAATCAGTCAAAAAGAAAAGGGAAATAAAAAAAAGGAAGAAAGGAATAAGGGATCAGAAAGAGTGACACGGCAACCAGTGGGGTGGGGACGGCAGAAATGTGGAGACCTGCACTTATATACAGATGGTTATGGGAATATCAGCTTGGAATACGCACTCCATCATGAGTCTGTAACAAAGCCAAACATCTTCTGACTTTAGGGGGAGCAGAATGGCAGAATAGAAGATATTCTTCAACCCCTATTTAGTCTTAGAGGGACTTGGAGAACACAGCTAAGTAACTTTTCACTGAGGGTATTTTACACTAAATTAATATTTACACAATAATTAAAAAAATATGTTAGAAGTATTGAAGACATATTTACAGAATGAGAAACATTTCAAGAGTTGTGTGCACCCTATATGGGTGTTGGGACTTAAACAAGCAGAACCAAGAGGTTTCACTGCTTTCTTTTTCAAGACCTTTGTATACAATCAATTTCAAGGGTCACTTGGCATTGCAGATTCTTTTAAGATATTGTCATAGCCAGCTATAGGCTTCAAGATCTTAAAGTAAAGAAGGAAGCATCTCACTACTGAAAGAGAAAGCCAGAATCAGCTATATTTTGTAGAACATTTTAGGACATTTTCTAGAACTATTTAGAAGGAAAGATAGTACAGCTTTGTCAGATACATCTGCTTACATTTGTAAGGTAAGGAAAATGCAACGGGATCTGATCGAGTTATGTGATCCTTACACCCACAGCCAGTGGATGCTATTCCAGGAATATTATAGTTGTTCTGAGATCTTTCCAGAAGGCAGGAGAGGGAAGCACTAGTACTTTAATAACAATGCAGCTTTGACAAAAAGAAGCTTACAAGAAGATTTGCTTCTGAGGCCAAATCAAAGAGATAGAGATTCCCAATCTCTTTTTGCCAATGAAAACCAGGTCTTCCCCAAGGACTGACAAAGTTTTCAAAGATTCATGGACTCCTTTCTTCCAGGCCTGGCAATGGCTCAAAGCATGCAAGGTGTCTCGTTCAATGAAGTCTCTCTCCAGGGTCTCTGAGGAGTCATGGCAGCCTTCTCTGTCTTTCTCTCTTCACTTCTCTCCTACCTTGCTCCCTCTCCTACTTCCCCAAAAGAACATAACTGAAATAAATGCAAGTGAAAATAAATAAATAAGGAAAGCAACACAAACATTGTATTTTAATAAAAAATGTTTCAATAACCATCAGCTTAACTGTATCACATAACTGAAGCAAGCAAGAGCAGGCATTCGTTATAATGTGCTATCAGGCAAAAGAGAATTCGGGACCAATAAACCAATAAAGTAGTATATCAAATTTTTACGTCTCATAGTTTTCCTTTTTAAGATAGGAATAGCTTGGTTTTTTCTTACTGGTTAAAGAATATAAACTTATTGAACAACACTCTAAATCAATTCAATTCACCTCTAATCATAATTATTTTACCTTTTTCTAAATGCCCTTGAATTTTTCAGCTTCTTTATAAGAAAAAAATGAATAATATCAGGTTACACACATCACTTAGTGATATCTATAAAGACAAAAATTTATGTGTCGTAGCTGCTGTGTAATAAATAGCAGATACGGATGAACAGAAAAATCTGGATTTGGCCCACAAAAAATATAGCATTATAAATTAAAAGAAATAGTTGGGGAGGGAGAGGAGGAGGAGAGGAAGTTTGTTCCCAGGATGAGACTTTATATGGGAATTTTCAGCCAGGAGACTACTTTTACGGAGGTGGTTTTAAGTCCTGAAAATAAGGGTTGATAATGGAAATGCTGACAAACATTTTGGTGTTCATAGGACCGTAATATCCTGTTTAATGCAACCAAAATTGCAAGGTATGCTTTTTATCCTTTTCTGCTAAGAAGGCAATTACACAAGCATCTTGTTGAAGTAGTTTATAATATGATTAAATAGGCAATGTTAAATCAACTGGTGATTGAATCCTCCAGAGAGAATGTATTTCAGTTAAACTTGAGAGTTACCATACTTCTTTATGTTTAAAAGCTCTTTAAGCAGGACACATGATGGTGTGATACCACTCATCCTAGGCTCAGGTTGAAAATGAAGGTGCTCAAAAATATAAATATTCTATTTTTTCTGCTCCTGCTATCTTAATTTTAATGTTTACAGAATGTGATGAAAGCTGGCTGTATTTGCATTTTATTTAATCTTAGGGAAGACTAAACTTCACACATCTGGTGGAGGCAATCTTCTAAAGTGTTTGCTTATGTAAATTAAAAATAAGATTTCACCTGCTACATTTCTAAGCAATTTATTTGTGCTCACAACTGTAACTAACAAAGATTACATTTTTGAATCCATATAATTCAATTTGTACTTCCCTCTAATTCAACTCATATTAGTATTTTTTGTTTGCATCCACGAAGTCCTATGTTCATAAATATAAATTAAAAAGAGTTTGTTTGCAAAACCATAAAATAACTAGAAGTCTCCCATAAATAATCAGTCTAAATCCTGTGTTCCTCCTCTGGAGTAGAGACAGAATAAGCCACAAACTTCAGACAACAATTAGCTATAAAATTCTATATTTTTTAAGAAGTTCTTATTCCATAATTATGATTGCAATTGAAATATCTGTAGTTTATCAATCTTCTATGGCTGATACCGTTTAAAACTAAAATATTTAACTCCATTAATGTTTCATTATAAATCAGTTCCTGTCACCTTATCCTAATTGTTGTTTTCTCTCTTTGAATGTCCTTCAAACTATGAATGTGTTTGTTAATGCAATGTCCAGACCTCTAGGCAATGTTCCACATGAATAGCATTAGACTAGCTATACACAGGCTCTTCTTACCTTCCTGAGCTGTAAAATGAACATGCATCTTGAAATTAATTTAGCCTGATTTATTTATTTGCTGCTCAATTATGTTATTAACTTATATTTTTCTGTCCTCAGACTGGCAAATCAATGCAAATCCTTACCTTTCACAGCCTGTCTTGGGTAAATGTCACCTGGGTATTGCACTGTCTGCAGCTGATTTCCACCTTTGAACTACTGAAGATATGCAGACCCTGGAGGTCTTCTGGGTAGCCTCTTAAATCCACCTTGGTGCCCTATTATTTGTTGCTTATCAAAAAATCTCCACTTAATGTTCTTCAGCCCCTTTTCAATCCGTGTATCAGCATTCATACCCAAGCCTCTACAAATTAATCTGAGGGTAAGATTTTGCAAGAGATTTGAAAGCTTTACTAAAATCAAACTGCAGTGCATCTGCCGTTTCCCTTCACCCACAAAGTTAAAAATTCTGTGCAATACAAAGCAAATAAAATGAGCCTGGTAAGATCTATTCTTTACAAATCAAGCTGCATATTGCTCATGGTTATCTTTTAGAAAAATTAATTAGACTAACAGGACAGCTATTGCCAAGAGTCAAAATGGTAAAAGTCTCCCGAGGACAGCTGTTCCTGTGAATTGCATCCCAAATTAAGAAAGTTAAGAAAATTAAGGAATCCCAAATTAAGAAAGTTAAAGAACTGGAGAGATATAACAGAGAAAGGTTTGAAGCAGGCTCAAATAATAAGATCATTATAGACAGAGTGGTATGCAATCTTAAGGTTTCTGAACTGAAAAATTTCGAATTCCTGACCTTGAAATATGTACAAGGTAAAATTCACTGCAACTCGGTTCAGATGAATAGGGTAGTTATGATTTATCTAGCTGAAAGTTGGTTTATATGCTTCTAATTATAAATAAATCTTTGGAGTTATCATTTCAGGCACAGGAGTCACTATGTTTGTCTAAAAGTTGCTAATGAACACTGTGGAATAGGTAACTGGGGGTGGGGGCTGGGGTGGGGAGGAGTTCACATTTATAGATCTTTTAAAATTTTAAAGTTTTCGAAATGAAAGAGGTCTAGTTCTTACACAGCTCTAAGTTTGTCCTTACAAATGTCTGAGACAGGTGGGATTGTACACATATCCATTGAATTTCCAATAAAATGAAATGGAGAAATGCATCCCACACTAGAATTAGGCTACAGTCATATGTCAAGTAATAATTAATATATGTCTTTGCTGACCTTCATGAGGCTTCTGTCAACCCATTCCTCCAGCTTCTCAGAGTCCCTCAGAATGACAGCCCTGCCTTGCAGTATACTGACTACTCACTCTAATTTTTTGTCATGCGTGAACTTGATGATGGTGCACCTCAACTCATGAAGATGTTAAACAGCATTAGCCCTCAAATTGCCCTATAAGGAATACTACTCATACAGCCACTCATCTGTTCAACACAAGAAAAATTAAATTTACTATTAGAAATTTTACTTTTGCGGTCCATCTCCTGAGGGATAAGATTAGTTTCCTTAATGTGGCACAGGATTTCAGAGTAAAAAGAAATCCAGATCAAAACTTCAGTGTCTTTATCAATTTCATTCTGAAGTCTACAGTGTAATTGTCAAACATATAACATAATCATCAAGAGAGAATCGAAAGTTAAAAGCCACACCAAAATAAGTATCAGTGTGACTAGAATGAAAGCCAGAGTGATTTAATATTTTTTATAAAAATAGTGTCCTGATTTTAAGAAATCAATCAAATATATGAAAAAACTTTGCATGAAACTTTGTAGAATTCAGAGCCCTGTTATATATTTGTTATTTCCTTCCTTAATAGATGGCTTGCCCATCTGTAACAAGATTATTAAAGCAATTTACTAGAAGTGGTTTTTTCCCCTCTTTTTAAGTTTTATCCAAGCAGTAGCCCTTGGCTAATATAAGTGATCATAGCTCCATGGTTATAGTGGCTTTTACAATTTACATTAGAAGCCTCACAAAGACAAAGTTTTAGATAGTAGAGGAAATTTTAGAGTTATAATAGTCATCCATTCTTACACTGGCAGTGCGTATAACAAAATGCTAATCATAATACTACCACAGCAGAAAAATATTATTCTGGAATCGCTGCAGTGCTTAAAGAGGTGAAAGGGTTGTGCTTCAGCTCAAGAAAAGAACTAATTTCCCAGGCACTTTGAAATCTGTGCATCTCTGTAGTCAAATGGTAGGTAAGGCAATGGTTTGTGGTCTTCTCCCTAACTTCTCGAAAACAGTCTTGGGAGAAGCAACCTCATTTGCCTTTCTTACTTTCTAGCTCAAGTAGGCTTCTTCCTGGCTTTTTTTTTTGGTCCTGATGAGCAAACTTTTTTTTTTTTTTTCCCCCCAGATGCAAAGATGCAAACCCAGAAGATAGTACCTGAAGGCTTATTATCTCTTTAGCTGTTGAATTTTCCCTGGCAGAATGCTATAAAACTGGGACATAAAATATCAGCTGTATCAAAAGGAGTCTGCTTTGGAAAGTAAGTTTTCAAACCTCACACAGTGTAAAGGGTGGTAATACATAACCTAGCCTGTTTAACAGGTCAAGCAAGCTCAGTCTAAGAGTCTCCATCTACAGGTGGCTCATCACGTTTCCAGTTATAACCTACCTCATTCGTGCGTGTATATAAAAGTATTTCCTCACATGAAGCATGTTCCCATTAATAACAGCTACCATTTACCTACTTCCTATTAAATCAAAAAATGAAGAGTGATGAGATTTAAAAGTCAAGCAGAAAGTGTCTGAACACCTACAACACTCCAGAGCTAACTTCCTTGGGCTTTTTAGTTTTAACAAAGCTTTAGTGAAAAGTTAGCATATCCTACTAATCAACATAATCGTACATGATCAAACATGTGAAAACATGAAAATATCTACATGCCTCCAGAAAAGCTGTATGAATTATAATCATATTAGCTACATTTTTAGGCTCTGGCATATTGGCAGGATGTCTCATTTGTTGAATGCATGACTTTGGTAGGCTTTTAGAACTCAACTTTGAACCCTGTGATTTTGCATTAAAAGAGCAAGAACTTTTCACACCCACAAAGATTATAGTTATTTTCAAATAATGTCCATATGGTGCTTAATGCTTCTTCCCTCCTTTATCTTTCGAACATTGACAAATTGCCAAGAAGCATAACAGATATTGCATATTGATGTCATATAGCCTTGTGATTCTTTTTGATAATTTCATATGTTATGGTGAAAATAAACTTTGCAGCTTTTCTTTTTGAAAGACAGAAAGAATCACCTATCCTTATTCCTTGAGAACAGGATGGAGATCAGCAATGTCCATAACCTGCTAAACTAAACCATGAAGACCCACAATGGAGTTTTAAATATCTCTAAAATATTTTAACAGCAATATTTTGCCCACTTGAACAGAAATCTCTTTAATCTTCACCTGTTGAGTCAAAATGCTAAGCAAGATTATCAACAAGTTAAATATCAAAATGTTTGCTTACAGATGAAAGCTGGCACAGCAGATGACAGACTCTGTAATTCCCAAATAATAATTGCATTTCAACCGCAGAACTGTGAAAAGCCTGCCCAGTGGGCTTTCCTGGGTTATCACATCAAAGAGGGGGCTGGAGTTACAAGTGGCTTTTAGGGAGGGTCCTATTTAGGCTAAAGAAGGAGGAGGACATAATTTTAACGGAGGTGTTGGCTTCGGATTTTTCACAACTTTTTTTAAGTCTCTGGAAAGCAAGATTTCCCTATCTGCTACTTCTCCGCTGTTTGTCTTTCAGCATGTAGGACAGGTTTCTTACAGAAATGGAAGCAGTAGAACTTCTAACACAGAGGCATAGAAGTATTACCTACAGTTCTGTCCAGACATGTGTCTCTTTCCATCAGTTTTCCTTTCCCTGGTTCCTTCTATAGTCATGCATTTTCTTAGCAGATCATGAGAGGAGTAATGGTAGATATAGCAAAGCTTTTAAAGTGTTCCATCTGAGGACTGCAAGAGCAGAAAAGCCTTTACCAAAAGACTAGTTAGCCCATCGAAAGATGTGTCTGAATACAGCATGCTGGGAGACCAGTAGCTGATTGCATGAACAGGCTGGTGGTGAAGTTTGCTTGAGACACAAGTGTCTCTCCTGTTGTGTTGTTTGTTAGTTTTACCACACTTAGAAAATAGTTATAAGCTTCAGCTCATAATCCCTTTTTAATACCAATTACTAGGGAACTCACCAGTTGATTTCCCCTGAAGATGAAAGTTACATTGCTGCATCAGGCATTCCTTACTAGTGGGCTTTATTTTTGTTTACTTCAGGAGCACGCAGCTCTAATAACCAGCAAGAACTAGACTATAACATTGATATGAATGTCTGGAAAATTTAAAAAAAAAAAGAAGAAGAAGAAAAAAAAGTGTTTATTGTCACTGTGCAGCAGGTTTCCTTGTGCAGCTTTGGTCCAGGCTAGCTAGTGCTCTCCCAGACAGCACCCACACATGGTTTGGTTTGGTGGCAGCAGAAACAAGGGGGAATATTCCTAAACAGGCAGTTTGGGTACCGGTCCTGCATTTCAGGAGGTAAGGCTGCTGAATCACGCAGACCTCAGCAAGGCCGCAATGCTTGCCCTCGCAGCCAGCAAACAGCCTCCAGAATGCTATATTTGTTAGAATAATATACCCTGTAAGTTTATTTCTTAGTAGTGGGTAATTGTAGGTGTGATCATGGAAACCTCCAGCTGTCAAGGCACAGCATGGGGCAGGTTTTTCCTGGAGCCAAGTGCTGCAGAGATTCCCTGTTGGCACTGCCTACCAGGGCAGGGCCTGGCAGCCAGTGTCCCGGGGAGGGGCCAAGGCTGGGCCGGGACATGGGCCCGGGGTGGGCCCGGCTCGGTGGGCCCCACAGCCCGGCCGGGCACTGGGAGCTGGAGATGGCCCCGCTGCTGCGGCCTTGGGGGGGCTGGCAGCCCTGGGGGGCTGGCGGGGGGTCCCGGCTGTGGGCAGGGTTGGGGAGCCCTGGGGGGTGGGCAGGGACAGGCAGGCCCATCAGGGCCCCCAGGGCTCTGGGACCAGCAACAGAATAGCACCGTTAGAACTTTATTCCTGCAAATACTTATTTTCATAAGTAATTCAACAGGTTTTCTTCCTCATAATGTATAGAACTCAAATGGATAGGAAAAGCCACAGCAAAACTGTTGATTTCTGCATGGCTGCGCAGCCTTCTATATAAAAAGCTATTTATTTTGAACATGAAAATCCAAGAGTTCAAGTAAAGATCACCACAAAGGAGATGACCCACAAGATACTAAAAATGCCTCTTCTCTCTTCTGTTAGCACCTGAAGGTCTCCACCCTGACCAGTTACTAGAATGACAGTGAACAATAGCAAATTAGCATAAAACTGACCTTTCTTTATGCACATGTCATAACTTTGATTGTCTTACTGAATCAATAGTCTGTGCCAAAAGCAGCATTGAAAACTATTAATCATGGGCTACCATGAATCTTGCAGGTACTAGGGGTCTTATGAAGTATCCCCATCAAAAAACAAGAAGCAAGACAATTCAGCAGGCAACATTAGTGACATCTCCTTTTCTGCTGTGGCTTGTTTGTTTGTTTGTTTGTTGATGGACTGTTTCTGAAATAATTGTGATTTTTTTGACTGTTTCTTGTACCAACTTTTGACATGTCGCATTTTAAATGTAAGCTATTTTAATAAAATTATGACCAGCGCTTCAGTACAATTTCTTCTCTCCATTTGAATATAACTCACCTACAAACACGAAGATGATGGCTCACATAGTCAGTGGCACTTCTCATAAACACAAGGGGAGAAAAGCAGCAGTTTAGGCATAGATATTAGAAAAGGAGGATTAGGGACCCTTTAGAGAAAGTTAGAAAACTGTGGCTTGTCCTCTTCTGCGTCAATAAGATTGGATCCTACAAAATTACCTACATATAAGATTTTGGTGTAAGGAGTTGATTTGATACTTAGATTTTTGACATTGCATTCAAACCAAGTACCTGGATATGAATAAATCTTCCTTGTTACAAAAAAAAAGTGTATAAAGTACCCATAAGTCCTCTCAGACACACCAACTCAATAATACTCTTTCTGTGAGTATTCATGGCTGCAAACATGGATTATTTAGATGATTTTAAGCAGAGTCAGTGCTAAAACAACATAATCCTGCAAAGTATTCTCAGTTTTTATATTGTATCCACTTGCCTATCAGAGTGAATAGTCACACCAAAATTGTACTGTGCCTTGACTGTAACTCAAATAACATGTCAGATATTGTCATTACAGCCGAATCATATCTAGGGAAATCATTTCTAAGGGCAAAGGTACCTTACAATAATATGTTACCTGGCATTGAAATAGAATAAGAGCACTCAGGGTCCTCCACTCAGAGAGGTAACTTTTGGGTGGGGATAATAATTTGTTAAACCACGTGAATTACATCACACTTGCTCATCTGAGTGAGCTCAGCATGGGTCACAGACAGTAACACAGTGGGACTGTCTGCTTACCTATAACAATAATTGCAGAATAAAGGTTTAATAGTTCCACTGACCAGAATTTCAATGCTCACATTACAGCTTCATGAAGCTTCATCAGCTAGCACTGTATAAATCCTCCAAGGATTTATTCTGCTATCCCCATGGAAATAGAGATAAGTAATTCTGTTACCTGAGAAAGGAGAAAATGGAGGCACGATGAAAGTTTGAGGGCTGGTGTTTGTGGTTTTTTTCTAGCATAAAAAAAATAAGCAGTAAAGAGCACCACTTTTCTGTTTTGGGGTGGGTTTTTTTCCCCTCACAGTTCACCTTTAAGCTCAATTACCAGTTTAACCAACCTGCCAAATTTCACTTCTGAAACTCCTCTAGTTCCAGTTTTCCTTAGCTTTAGTACTAATTGAAGCTGCTGAGCTTACTTTGGTTGAACTGCTCTGCTGAGTTTCCTGCAAGAGATTTGTTCGGCTATTTCCAAAGGAGACCTGAACCATGCAGAACTGTCTATAGAACAAAAAATGATAAGCACTGTACAACTTATGTTTTGTTGCAAAGTTATGAAATTTTGAACATCATTAAAGAAAAAGACAGTAATATGTCATAATTCATCAAAGACTCCTCTGAACCAGAAGGAACATAACAAGGACAGTGCAAAAATTGCCAACACCAACTGAATGTAATTGGTCGTGCACTGAAACACAAACCTGAGAAAACTCCAGAAAACACAAAGCAGTGGCAGACATCCAGCAAAATGATCTCATACAAAGAAATAAAGATTAACTGTTGGTTTGTTTCTTTTTTTGTTGTTGTTGGATTTTTTAATAGCTAGGAATTCCTGGTTTAACTCAGAATTAAAATTAAAGGGAAAATTTTAGCTTCCTTCCTTTCCCCCCTCTGTTCTGTAAACACCTAAACTTAGTTATGTAAATGTGGGAAAATATATGTATAAATAGATGTAAGCAGATTTTGTTGGCTATATAAAAGCATTTCAAATGAAATGAAGGATTCATATTCACAGAGGTCAGCAATAATATATTCATATTGCTGCACAAAAGCTTAAATATGTTAACAGGTTCTAAAGTATCTCCTATTTAAACATACTAAAAATATTTAAAGTATTTCCTATTTATAGCAATTTGGAAAGTACTGTTTTCTCCACTGCTACCTTTATGCCTATACATGAATAAATGTGATACTTACATATGTATATGAACATTTAAATAAAATACTAACCATGTATGGGTTTTAGGTAGTGAGATCTGTTATGTAGCTGACAGTCTCACAAAATGAAGTTGCAATGTTATTTCTGTGGAAATTTCAAAATCAACACAGGTTAAATACCAGAAAATAGGCCATAGAGAATAGTTTGGAGAACACTCTTGTATTGACAGGAAGACAGACTGCTTGACTTAATGAGCCTTTTGGTTCTGTAACAACTTTGCTTCTAAGAAAACAGATGAGAAACTAATGTTCAGTGCTGGAAGTGTGATATTAATAGCGGATCCGTTTGTGGTCTTCATTGGATACCTCTGGATTCACAGTGGACTAGAGGAACATGTATGTATGCATCTAAGTATTTATCAGCTGCTAATCTTAGTCAGTGTCTAGTTGCAGTTCTTGTACTCATAGGGAAAGTGGTTTCTGGAAATGACATCACAATTGTTTTAAAACTGAAGTGATTCCTGGAAAACACCACCAAGTATCTGTGATACCTCAGTCACTTTATAACAAGTTAAATTATTTCTAGCTGGTAGCATTGCAGGGGAAAAATACTCTTTCCGTTGCATTGCAGTGATTGCTGATCATCAGGGCAATGCACAGAATAGAAGTTAACCTCTGTGAAAGAGATACATTTTCAAATATTCATGACTTTGTGGAAGAAATATTTTTAGCTATGAAATTCTACGCAAGCATTCAGTCTGAGTGAGTTCTGTATATACATGAACAAAGCCACTCATTAAGGCGGGGGGGGGGGGCAAGTTTTTTAATGGGGAAATTTGTTTATTCCTGGCTCCATTAGCTCCCAGGAATTTGCACAGATAAGTCAGTTTCATTTGTGAGTATGCCACATGTAGCTAGTATTTAAGGTCTAATATTTTGCAAAAGATCATGCTTCTAAAAATGGAAATTTCCATGTCTGAAGTTGAGATTTATATAGTCTAATTTTAGGCACTGAATTTGGAAGTTTGGGTTTCTTGATCAAAATACAAGAAAATAAATATCTAGGGTGCACTTCACAGAATCCAATTTAGAGTCCTTTCCTAATTCTGTTTCCCTCAAGTGACTACACTTTGGAAAGGTATATATTTACTGGGGGGGCCTTAAAAGAGTTCCTTGTCCATTCAATCTCTTCACCTTTCTGCCACACAAAGTTGCATACATGCACATATTCATCAGAACCATCTCCTGAAATATGCCTTCCTGCTGTTTATGATATAGTGATTACTTTGGGATGCACACTCCTCTACCTTCACCAATCCTTTTTTCAGACTCTTTCCCTATCCCAGCGCTGCAGGAAGAGAAAGACAAGTGACATAGGTTGGGGACTTTAGAACAGGTGGCCAAATGCATACTTTCATTTTGAATGGTTTAAAACAACCAAACGATGCAATTCATTTTTGCTCAGGAAACTGCTACTCACTTTCATCCGCAGCACTGTTGACAGTAGGGTGATAAGTGGGCTGTACACATCCATGAATGAGCTCTTTCCTCACCCCTCTGTTCTGAGGCTCAGCATCTAGCCTTCAAACAGCTCGAAGTCGATCTGACACATCTCTTTCATCTCTTTAATAGGTCAGAGGGGCATAGCAACAGTATGATACAGCCCTGGGCTGTCTTCTCTAGTCAAAGCAATGGCCAGGACAGGGACAAGTATGAAGGGGCCTTGCAGCATCAGAAACTTCAGGGAGAATCCTCACTGATTCAGACCAAATGCTTGTTAACATTTCCATGCAGCAGCAACAGCTCAGCTGTCCTGTAAAACAGCTGTATGCCAACAATAGCATGATTCACACAGGGAATTTCTGAGACACCTGTCAGCAAGTGTACCAGCATCTAAACTGCAATGAGATAAGAATTAGGCATCTCTCTGGACTCAGTAGGAAAGAAAAGAATTTCCTACTGGTTCCTGAAGGACCAAGGAAATTAAGAAAGTACAAGGAAAGAGAGCATGACAATGAACAGGATGACAAATATACCCCGGTTCTCCAGAAAGGATTCAGAAAACCCTAAGCCATCGACTCATCCCACTGATGTGTTTCTTTTGAAGACCCAGTTTTAGAACCTGTCTGTGGCTTTAATAAACATGTGTTTCCTAAAATACAAATTTAAAATACACCTTAGATTTCTTCTGGATAGTGAATGTAATAGTTCATATCATCTAGGCAAGTATAACTGTATTATCAGTCCTTCAAATTTACATCCTTCTGAAAAACATAGCAGGTTTCTTAACACCATGACCAATTCTGAAGGTGTTGTTTGGCAGTAGCCTCAGCATTTTCTTAAGATTAGTGTATTTTAATGTTATGTTGTCTTGATTTTTCTGCTATCAGTGAAATCCCCCTCTTGCCCTGAAACTCCAAATCTGAAAGTCTACTTAAAATTCTCCTTTCAGTTACCAAAACATTTACGGAATTTTCATTATCAGTGGATGATGAAAAAACACTGTCAGTATGAGGTTCTCGTTCTATTCTTGCAAACATCAATGTCATAGCACCATAGCTATCATCCTGCCTTCATTTCATGAGCAGCTCAGGGGTTCTACTTCAAGCATTTTGACACTACACAAAGTCAGATTGGAAAGATGGATATGGATGAGTCTACAGGGATGGTGTCTCTTGCTTTGCGGGCCTGCAAACTTAATTTGGCCCACAAGTTGCCAGAAATAAAATGCTATTCAAAATATATCTTTCAGCTATTCAACATAGAATTTTATGTACACATAATTTGATCTGTCTTGTGTCAATGGTTTATGTCCATAGCTAATGCCACATTTTCAAGTGAGGAAAAATTATGTGTTTCAGTGATAACCCAAAGACATCTCACTTCTGGAAACAAGCTCAAACATATCTCACAGAAGTATATGAGGATCAGTGATCACTCCACTCTAACATAGGAAATTGAAATATCATTTAAGGTGATGCTGAAATTATAATATAAAATGAATAATGTATAATATAATAATTATTATATTATACCATCAGAGAGAACAATTCATCAAGACAAATCCTTTTAGGACATAACCCCACACTCAGGCAGTCTTTTGTTTAGACATTGATCCCTGAATCCAAACACCATGACTTGGTGACTCGACTTTTTCTCTCCAATACCCTACCCTGTATCTCTACTGACATCTCCTGAACTCCACAGAGAGCCCAGGGTTCTGCTTCCTCTGATCTAGCCCTGCCAGGAACACATTTCTCTTAGGAGGAAACATACAGATTCCTTTTGCATGTAAAGCAAAGCATGGGAGGAAAAGGAGCTGGTGAAGATTGGTCTTTCAGATTTATGGATGGGGAATGGGGGAGATATGTGCAAGGTAAGTACCTGGACTAAGCAACTGGAATAGTAAACACAGCCTTATTTGACTCTATTGCTGCTGTTACATACTTTAATTTGATGAATGTCCTGGATTCACATTTAATGCCTTTGGAAAGGCAGCAGATAGACAAGGAATAAAGGCTCAGTAAGGGATCTTCTTTTACATTTTTCCTTAAGAAAAAGAATGTTCTACCTTGTCATTTTTTGAAAAACGGCAAATCCGAAAGTACTGCTTTTCTAAGGATGATCTCACCATTTTGAGGTGAAGTGTAATTATATACACAGCATCCAGTCAAATTGTAAGTTCTTTAGGTACACCCAGCAAACACAGTATCGTGCAAAGTGGGTAACACAAGTAAAGGAATATTGAATGCTTACCACTTCCTATCTTGCCTAACCTTCTTGCATGTCCCAAATAATCTAACAAACGTGATCTAAAGCACACAGAAACATCATATATTGAAGAGAAGATCTTTATTGATTTTCCAAGCCTCAGAAGTTCCTAGCTCTTCATAATTCATGGAAAGCTGCTGTTCCATTTCACTGTCTAGGCTAGTAGTCAAGACACTACCACAGCCAATAGCTCTCAATTGCTGTCTTGACAGCTTCTTAAAAGCAGTTCACCAGCACAGTGGTGATGCCTATGTTAGCCAGGTGAATGCCCAGAACACATCAGTGTGACTGACCAATAAACCCCTAAAATGGAAGAAAGGTCAGAGGAGATGGGCAAGGGCAATATACCCATGAAGCTCAGGGTATAATGCAGGGTGTGAGCAACTACAGCTATTGTAAAGAAGCTGACTTTTATCTCAACACAAAGGGGACAGGAGGGTGGTTTCTGTTTTAGCTATCAATAGTTGAGCGGGTCACCTGGTGGTGTTTTTCTCCCTCAGTTCATTAAGAGCATGACTACCTCTTTGAGTTAGACAGACCAGCATGGGGAAACTTAATACATGGCTTAGCCCAACATAGACTATAAAAACTGGACAACTAGTAAAACAAAAAATAATTGAAGAGAACAAAAAGCTTGAGCTAGCTTCAACCCACTTATTCCTTCCTGGCAACTGAGGACACCCATTGTCGTGACAGTGACACTACTATAGAAACTACTAATGGAAATCACATCGGTAGTGTGATTGAACTGTGGATTGCAATTACTATATTTTGCTAAGTGTAACTTACATTTGTCATTTGTATTGTGATTTCAGTATATTTTGTACCACTCTGCTAAATCAGAAATCCCGTGCAGCATTAACCATCCAAAAGGAGTAAATTTGATATTTAAAATTATACTCTCCACGTGAGGAATATCTAGAAGAACCTGGTTGGACAGTATTGGACTCTGACAGCTAGTCATGACCTTACTTCAGGTCCAGTTACACATGAGTACTGCTCTATATGTACTATTCCAAAATGGAGATAGATAACTTGACCCAGACATTTCTTCTTTCCATCAAAGCACTCCTGCAACAATTTAACTTTTTTGTTCCTTTAAGACTTGTTTAGTTCTTGTCTAAAGCACTTTAAAATACAGTACATAGAGGCATTATGTAAAAAGAAATGATTTATTCAGTGCAGAAATGGTAACTCAAATGTGCTTTTTTTCCCAGGTATATTTCCTCTGGTTATCTTTTTATATTCACAGCAGTGCCATTTTCTGTCCAAAAAAATAAAGGTTCTGTAAGGAAAAAAAAACATTGTAGTGTGCTCTATGGAGTCATCTCTTAATACAAAACAATAGGTATTGTACAAACCAACATCCTGCTAATGTTAAATCCATTTGGTATCACACAGATCAAACCTGGGTGATTAATTACAGACCTAATAGGAAAAGTAAACAATCCATCCTCATTGCAGAGCAGTAAGCATACATCTTCTTAATCACAGTGGGATTATAACATCCTACTCTCCACAGGTGTGTAGCTTTGTGTCACCAGCATCTGCTATGAATCATATAGAGTTATTATTCTCATTTTACAGTAAATACAGAGATGAAAATAACTATATGGTATTCGATTCCTGATTGCACAGAGAAAACAAAGTTATGTGCAATTTGGACTGTAATATTTCTTTTGGACTGTCTCATTTGCAACATAGTTTTTCTAACTATTATCATCAGTATCCTATCCATAAAATTGCACTTATCACTGGAACCTAAACTTATTAACTAAACAGCAATTATACTGCCATGGAAGAACAATAGTAAAGCACACAAGTGAGTACCGAAATGTTTTCTTTTTTCTACCACGCTGTGGTATTTCTGTTAAGAACAAAGCATAAGCTAAGTAAGTTCTGCCTAAAAGTATAAACATCAAGGTTTTCCTTTGTTCCATTTTTTTTTTTAACTTGAAAGCTGGCTTCCCCCCGCCCCCCCCCCCCCCCTTTCCCTTACAAATGCCACTGCTAGACACCAAATTTGGAGTCATGTTCTGCTTTGAACACTCAGCATGTGTTACAAACCAGAGAAGAACTTAAGTGGCTTGAGATCCAGGCCAGAAGCGGCTTGAGATCCAGGCCGGTTGCCATTCAAATCAGCAGAACAGATACCAATAACCTCCAGACAATCCAGATTTCATTTGGTAGCTTTTCCCAGAGACCATGTAGGTCTTAGCTGTTTCACCTGGATTTCATTTCCAAGATCTTCAGCTGTGGAGTCTTTTAGGTGATTATTAAAATTGTATGTATTTATATTTAACAACAGTGATGAACAGCAATGAACATCTGAACTGAAAATGAAAATAAGTTGTAGTTATACTGTAAAATTGCAGGTCAGTATTAGAAAAAATGGGGGTTGCAATGGACACAGAAGTCATGTACTTCACCCCTCTGCCTTTAGGCTGAAACAGGTGTATCTACATCTTTCCTATCCTAGTCATAATGAATGTAATTGAATTTATTAGTACTAGACAAGAAAAGAAAACAAGATTTCAAGTTTAGAAGTCAGCATTTCCTTCAGACTCCTTTTCACTGGCCTTTGATGATATTACATCTCTAGAATCCAGAACTGAGTAAAGCTGCTGTTCACAAATGCTTCTGTTGGAAATGGGGAAAAAAAAAAAAAAAAAAGCTATCTTTTAATTGTCCAAGAGAGAAAAAGTCCATTATTGGACAATTTTGAGATGTTCTTTGTCAAATTAATGGACGTCTTTCATAACTAAACTGCCATTTTTGTTGCAATTTGTTGGAGGAAAATACACCATGTTGGATCCAATAGCAAAAGGGGAGGCTGCCAAAGCTCCATTCCCCCAGGGCCAACCAGTGGTGAGACTGGAGATGTATTTCCAGTAAGCACACACAGAACACACAAATCAGATCCCACACCTGCTCTTGTCTCTCTGTGCTACTTTGTGTGTATGCAGCTGAGCTTTTAGCACAAAACAGATCTGTTGTATCCCTGAATTATATTTAGAGATGTTTAAAACGTGGATCCATCTAATGCAAGGTAGTTGGCATGTGACACGAATGCAAACTTGTCTTCTATGCAATGTATTTTGCGCAATTCTAGGAAACTCAATGACTCAAGACCCAATCCGAAGTTCAATGAAATGTCTGAAAACATGTTTATTTTCTCATCTATATTTGCATGTCCAGGATGCAGAAGTGGTTCCTTCTATGTGTGAATCTGATCCATGAAGTAAAAGGGTTCAATACTTTAGCAATAGCTTGCTTGATTTTAACAAAAAAAAAAAAACTTTTAGAAAAATGGTGTTTTCCTTTCTTATTTATTCCAATACAGGATCATCATGTATTGAGGGTAATCATTTTAACCTCTATATGTTTAAATACATATATAAATATGAATGAAGAAAGTTCTTGGAGATCAGATCTGTACTTCAACAGCTTGTGTTTTCAAAATAAACCTTTGTAGAGCAGGAGTTCTTTATAGTTTGTCATTTATAACAAAAGGGCTTGGTAATTGACTCAGAGGAATTTCATGTGCTGATTCAGGTAACAGAAGTGGTAAATGCCAGATCTACCCTTTTTAATAATGGAAAGCCAGCATTCGATTAGGGTTAGCTGGGTACTGTTCTGCAGTTTCAGTTTACATTGCAATTATTGTTGTTTCATTCTGTTTCAAGTGAAAGAACACGGTGTCTAGTTGTATTTTAAAATGAATCCTTTTGTCAGTTTTGCTTTTCCTGATTCATAGGTTCCTAATGATGGGCGTACTGAAGTGTAGAGAAAGGTATATACTGTGTTTGGGAAGCAATGCTTTTTCATACAGTAATATTTAATATGAGGTACATGCAATGATCCAAACTCTACAAAGTTGGTGTAAGTAGAATTGCGTCATGCAACAGTAAGACACTCAAAGCATCTTTTCAAGGGGGTGTCTACTGATAGCTCCATCTTAACACTTGTTAAGATGAAACATAAAGTCTATAGCATATATTTCAAAACCTGGGATATACAGAAACCCACCCTTTTCCACATAATTCACTCAGCACAGTCAGTCACTTTTATTCAATGTCTGAGTTGAGAAAGCATCAGAATTTCCTTGTTTGAAAAGTTCCTAAATATACAGAAAAATAAATTATTTTAGGGGCTATAGAGAGACTGAGCGTTTGACAATCAATAGAATGTGCCTCAAGCAAGAAGTACATACATACAAGAGCCATATATATCAATAGCTCTCGAAGCTGATCTCATTGTTTTGCATATAGTTCTGTTCATGTAGCTTTTCTTTTTTTCCCCCCCTTCTCATGCATGAGCTAGGACTGTGCCCCTACCATTGGCAAATTGTGTAGCAGCATTTTCTGGAGAAGCCATGTCACTGGGTACAAATCTAATTAAGTGCAGACAGATCCTTAGCTAGGAAGAAAAAAGTGTATTTTGTGATTATCAGATGACAGTTTATTTGGCTCTGCTGTGTTTTATATATTCCATACCATCTTGACTGGCAGATCTTTAGCTACCTACATCAGGTTGACTCAGCATTTTATTAAACATATGCACCAATAAAAAGAACATGTTTTTACAGGTTTTTCTTGGATGATGACCGAAGTGTTTATTTATATTTATAAAATGATGGGTCTTACCCTTTTAACAAGGTTTTGAAACTTCAAAGTAGGGTGTTACTGCTCATCTCTTACCCCTTTATTTCACTGCTGGTAACAGCAAAATCAAAATTTTATTGTAACTACTTACCTTGCACAAAACAGATCAATCTGCTCTACTAAATGTGTCACATGAGAACAGCAGTCAAGTCTAATTGATTTCAAAGTTATGTGGCACAACTACCATTATAGTATTTTCCTAAGATGGTCCCAGTCAGTATGTTTACTACTTTTTTTAAAAAAATATTCACTGGGCTGATTACATTTTTTTTTCATCGGTTGACTCATGCATATTACAAATAACCTGGAAATACATGCTTTGCATCCATCAAAACTATAAAAATCTAAGTCCATATTCTTCCTGGACTTAAGGCTTCTGCTTACGCTTGAATCTTCCAAGCCTATGCTCACACTCAGCCCATCAGTCTTACTACCAGCCCTAACAGTTCCTGAAGCGTGATGCAGACTTGCATGAGCAGATAATTATATAAAAGTTAAAATAAGATGGGTTTAGAAGGATTAAGTGATTCTGTATGTTATCTCAAAGACCTGTAGTTCAAGACAGAACAGTTCAAATAATTCATTGCTTTTTTCTTTGATAAAAATGTAGGTTTTAACCTTTCAGGAAGTCTTTTTCTACAGTGTCAGCAGCAACTCCAACCTGTCAGTTCAGCAGTACTTTACAACTCCTGCAGTTCACTTTGTGTGTGATAGGGAAGAAAGCAGAATGATACCCAGGCTCTTCCAGGGCTGTGAAAAATGCAAGATAGGAGTGACCAGTTATAAGGATACTTTCAAAAAACAGTTGAATGAGAACAGCTTCAAGGCAGAGTAGGTAATAAATAGAAAAATGATTACAAAATGAAAAATTTCTCCTGTAATGTGTGAACTGGTTCAGGGGACATGGGCTTAATGACTTCCTCTGTCATAGACTGCCTCAGAGACTTTAGGAAAGTCACTTAATCTCTTCCAAGCCATAATATAGAAATAGTATATTCCTTTTGTTTTTTTTTTATTTTTTTCCTTTCTTTTCAATTTAGATTTGAAAAGCTTTTTTCTTATGATGCACCTGCATGTTTTTTGGCATTGTCTCCTATAACTTCATTATTGACAAAATTAATACATACTAGATAAATTGAGAGCAGGGTGGACTAGTTAAACTTCCAGGTTCAAAAAGCTGAGATCAGTGGCACAACATCCAGCTGGTAGCCAGTCACTAGTAATGTCCCCACTTGGAGAGGAGGCACTACTGGGGCCAATAATATGTAACATCTTTATTACTGACCTGGATGATAGGACAGAGAGCATTCTCATCAAGTTGTAGATGATACAAAATTGGGAGGAGTGGTCGATGGTGTTAAGTGTAGTTTGCAAATGTTTGGTAATGGGAGGGCTACAGTGGTGTCCTCTAAAATAACAGGGAAGGGGCTGCCCTGTGCTGGATTCATATGGTTCCAGCCAGTTTCAGACAGCTCCATAATAGACCCACCACAGGACACAGCTGAGCCTACCAGCAAAGCTGGTGATGCCTTTGTAGAAACCTATTTAAGAAAAAGCAGGAAACACTGGAAAGAGAGAGGAGGGAATTAGAGGGGAAACAATGGGGGAACACCAAGGGCAGAGGAGCAGGAGGTGGTCCATGGCAGAGCAGGTATTCCCCATCAGGGACTGCAGCTTGTGGAGGACCCATGCAGAAGTAAATCTTCCCTAAAGAGAAAATGGCACATGGATGATCCTATGCCAGAGCAGTTAGTTATGCCATCAAAGGGGTTGCAGCCTGTAAAGAACCCACACCAGAGCATAGGAAATGAGTGAGAGGGAAGGAGCAGCAGAGAGAAACTACTACCACTACCACCCCTTACAATGCCAGTTGTCTCACTGAAGGGACTGAGTATAAACTGCATCAATAGCAACATGGGGGAAGAGTCTGAAGTAAAGTTGAGCCTGGGAAAGGTGGAGGAGAGGTGTTTACCGTAAGTGTGTGATTGCTTCTTTTTTTGTTTTTGTTTCCCGATATCCGAATCGGTACTCAAATATCTACATTAAATGGAAATAAACTAAGTCAAATTACCTGAAGTCAAGTATCTACTGCCCTCACTGGTAACTGGTAAGTGATCTCCCTGTCCCATGAACTTTCTCATTCTCATTCTTCTTATGTGCCTGTCAGAGTTCAAGGAACATCTGGAAAATGGTCTTAGTCATATGGTTTACTTTAGGCAGTCATGTAAGAAGCAGGGAGTTGGACTGGTGGTCCTTGTGGGTCCCTTCCAACCCAAGATACTCTGATTCTATGATTCGATTTTCTCCCTCATCCTCCTGCCAGGGGGAGAGGGGGCAGTGAGCAAGTGGCTATGTGGGTGCTTGGATGTCAGCCAGGTCAATCCACCACATTGATACACCATGCAGTTGTGTTTAATTCAGAGGGACCTTGACAGGCCAGAGAAGTGGGAAGAGAGGAACCTCTTGAATTTCAGCTATGGGAAATGCCAAGTCCTGCACTTGGTGAGGACTAGACACATGCACCAGCACAAGCTAGGGACTGACTGGCTGGAAAGCATCGTTGCAGAAGAGGGCCTGGAATCTGGGTGGATTACTAGTTGAACATTTTCCCATTAGGTAATATTTCTTTATTATCAAAAAGAATTACAAAACTTTATGCATCAAACAAAATGAATCCAAATAAACATATGAATCAATAAATATGGAATATATTTTGTATAAAAAGAACCTTTGTTCTCTTACAGAAGTCAAGGGTACAAACCTTGCTTTTGGAGTTACTGTCTTTAGGTGTGCAGGTGTAAAAATTAAGGTATACTGGCCAAATATCTCCTACAATATTCATTGTAGACATGATATAGGTTAGGCTTCCAAAGGATGAAATACTACATTCTACAACCCTATTTTATTAACCTGTTGAATATTGTTACAGACATTTTCTATAGCCATTCTTTTCAAAGGATCAAACCAGCCCCTCAGACCTGATTCATTTTTCCTTATCCTCTGTAGGTATATTTGGTGTAAAAATAGACATATTATCAGATTAATGCTGTAGACTCTGTTCAAATGTTAAAACTTATACCATTTAGGAATACTGACATACTGCAAGGATTTATAACAATAGCAATGTCATTTGGAAACTTTATTTATCCTCAGTCTTTTGTATCCTTAGCAAAGACCTGAAATTTAGCTTCCTTGTAAGTTACCAAAACTCAGTAATGTCTCTATTCAAGGAGAAGATGATGCAGTTATCTAAATTAAATAATGCTGCAAAACCTATCATAAACATGCAAAATATTAGAATTAAATACACTGTTAGCCTACGGTAATAAATAATCTATCTTGCTTTTTTTTCCTAAAGTTTAAATAGAAGTTGAAATGTTCCTTAGCTACATGAGAAAATCACTGGGAATTATTTTACTTCTGTTCTCTAAAGCATTTTCTGGTCTTGCACTTTAATTTATGCAAGTTTCTATCTAAAAAAAAAATAAAAATAAAAAAGTATACCTAATTGTCCTCTCATTTTTACCTTTCTCTACTAGAATTAATTAGTCTAAAATGGTAGTTATTCCTCTTCCTACTTTTATCTGAATAAATCCAAATAAATCATTACAGATCTGATTAGGGATAGTTTGCAAAACATTGGCACAATTGGCAGCAGAATTTACCCAGTTATACTTTACAGGAGAACTGCTCTGGTATAGAGATAACTTTCTTCATGGCGTTGTATTTTGGATATGTGACTAAAATAGCAATGACAACTTGTCAATGTTTCAGCTATTGCTGAACAGTGCAGCATCAAGGCTTCCTCTGCTTCTCATGCTGCCCAACTAGCAAGTAGGCTATGAGTGGGTAGGAGGCTGGGAGGTGATCTGGCCATCACAGCTGATCCAAATTGGACAAAATTTTCCATATCATATAACATCATGCTCAGCAATAAAAGCTAAGGGACAGGAGAAAGAATGGAGGGGTGTTTGGAGTTGTGGCATTTGTCTTCCTAAGTAGCTCTTAAGTATACTGTGTCCCTGCTTTCCAGGAGATGCCCAAATATCTGTCTGCTGATAAAAACTAATGAATTAATTCCTCATTTTGCTTTCCTTGTGAATACAGCTTTTCTTCCCTTATTTTGCTTTCCTTATTAAACTTTCTTTATCTCAACCCATGAGTTTTCAGCTTTTGTTCTTCTGATTCTCTCCCCCATCCCATGGGGGGGGGAAGGGGGGGGGTGGGGTGGGGAGGCAGGGAGTAACTGGGTGGGTGCTTAGCTGTTGGCCAGAGTCAACCCACCACAAGAACCCACATCCTCAGAATCATTGATCCTTTGGAAAGAGAAAATACATATTCCCCAGGATGGTCCAGTGAAAAGCAGGACATTTCTGATATGTCATCCTAAAGTTGACATGAAGGTCTTAAGTTACCACTATATCCAGATGGCAGGAATTTAGCGGCAGTTAGGAGTATGAGGGGTGGTTGGTTTTTGTTTTTTTTTTTTTTTCCTGAGAGGAAAGAAATAAATAAGCGATATCCTAGGGGCAAGTTTCACTGAACCACCGTGCTAGAAACTGGATTGCTTTTGGACAGGCTACAGGCTGAAACACAATAAAAATTTAGAATTAGTACAGCACATGCGTCAGCAAAGAAACTGCTTCCAGCTGTCCCCAGGCTGGCGAGCAGTGGCTAATAATTCTGGGATGTAGTCTCATGGGGCAAAAATTCTTCATATGGTTCTTGATCTGTGTGCTGCTCATGGCTTTAATAGGGACAATTTCCTACCAGAAACTCAACTAAGAAAAAATGTATTTTATGCAAAGTATTATATTTTTTGCAACAATTTAGTCTTCCATTATCTACTTCCTATCTCATAGCTAGATTTCTTTTTTATAGCTTTCATACTTGCTACCTCTATCAAAAATACAGGAGAGGAGAGGGGAGGAAAAAAAAAGAGCCTTCCTTGGAGTCTTGTTACTACTCTACTTTGTATTCCAATCTTAATCAAAAATGTACAATGCATCCTTCTCCTGAAAACATTAAAAATATGACCTATTCTCAAAGATATGGCATAAACTGGGCTGAAGATTTGATTTGGTCTCTATTTTGTCCTGATCACATCATTGCTGTGCTTTTCTAGTAAGAATGAAATCTGCAACCTCTAAATTGTTCCTCTTCATTAATTATTTTCTTATTTCTTGACTGCTCTGTATCTTTTCATTCCTTGACTCCTTTTTATGTCTCAGAAGCAGCTTTTTTCTTCACCCTCTCTATTCTATTTTCATCTCACTGTACCTTCTCCATCCCATTTACTCCTCTATATTTTTAAACAACTTACTGATAGGAGTCTATAGATTTATTTTCCTTTCTTTCCTTCTCATTTCAGTATTTTCCATCGGTCAGTCATCCTTTGAAATATTCCTATGTTTGCTTAAACTCAAGGGCCAATATTATACCAGTAAATATAAAAGTCTGTCTGACTTCTTCATGTTACAAAGCTCCCTTTGACTTTTGTTACTGGTTTATGTTTTACATTTAGTTGAGATTTAGGATCTGTGAATATTTCAAAATATTCAAAACATTGTGAATTTAGGAAAGAGTATAAATATAAAACATCTAAAAGAAAGAAAAAAGAAGGCCTGGATTATGCAGAGAAAAATAGGCACTGAATTCTTATATTTCCAGAGAACTCCGTGTGATTTTAGATAGGCACCTTCCACTTCTGACTACTTTGTTCCGTGGCAAAATTTCTGTGTTGTGAAGTACTTCTCCCATTAAAGCAAATTAAAAAAATAACAGAACATTTGAAACATGATTTCTATGTCACTCTGAGGGCATTGTGTTTGCCAGCTGGTGATCAACCAACTGGGTTTGGCTATATATCCAAGACCAGATCCTCAGTGGTCATGAATCACTAGGGCTCAGCTGAAGACAAGAGAGCTATGATATCTTACACCCAGTAGCTCTTCTCCACGTATTTTGCCTTCACAGGTGAACAATATATTCTACTACCTACATCAGCTGGGCTAAAACCTGCTCTTCTGTGTCCAGTCTAAATAAGAACTTTTTGACTCTTATCTAGATATAGATATATATATATATATGTACAATACATATATAGACCTACTATATAGCACGTGAATGAGGCACATTGAAATTTTCATATTTTTATAATGATCAGAGTATTCATAATTTTTAGTTAAGATGTTCATTTCAGCCATGCATTAAAGTTAACTTTATATGGCATCTTTTCCTCTTGTATTCATGACTTCTGAATTTGGAGACATGTAAATGGAAACAAGAAAATGTATTTGTTCAAGGCATAAACTTGGAGTTGTGGTAATCATGCTCCGGTTTTTCATTGTGGTACTATATGTTGAAAAGTAATAACTGATATTTTAGGTACAAACCCAAAAATACTCATTTATTTCATTCTATTTTCATGCCTTTTTTTTTTTTTTTTTCTTCCTTACTGGTTTCAGTGTTCATTCCACTGACCTCAGGCTGAGAGTCATCTTTACTTTGTATACACCTTGGACAGGATTCAGCTACTGATGGCTGACATCTAAAGATGGTTTTGTAAGTGTAAGCCACAGAGTCCAAGTACCCACTAAAAAGTGAAGATTTAGTCAATAGAGGTGAATAGTGCAGAGAGCTCTGACCATGTGTGGGTGGGTGTTGTCAGGTAAGTTTAGATGTTTGGTAAACTCCAGTGAATGTATCAAGCAAAGGCAGGTTTCAAGAGGTGAGTTAGAGGACTCATATCAGGTGGGAGTTGGGACAGACAGTTGATAGAGATTTGAATTAGGCTTGTGTTGAAGGAATAAGATCTTTTACATGAGAGGCTGGGGAGATTTAGATAAAATGTGTTCATCTTTATTACAGAGTCATTGGCTAAAAACAAAATGCAGCACTGGGACTGAATGTGAAACTCTACAGAGAAATTAAAATGTTAAAATACATTATTTATGTGTATTGGCATTATCCACATTCAGAGATTATTGATGGGGGAAAAAAAAAGGAGAAAGGGAGACAAGAAGGGCATACAGAGTTTGTGGCATGAACTAATAAAGCAAAAGCGGTTGCAGCCTTTAGAAACTAAATTTCATTCTTTCCAGTCTCCAACAGCTTTCTTCTACAAGACCACTTTTTGCTCCATCTGTTATCAATAGGTGCAACTCTGAGTGTGTGCTGCAGATTTGTCAGTCTAGGTGATGCTTTTTTTTTTGTTCACTCTTTTAGCACCACTGAAAGCTGACAAACCTAACTTGAAAGATAAAGCTATCTCAGTAACATTTAATTATCTCTGATACTCAGTCTTTTTAAAACGTCACATATTTATATTAAATTACTTAAAAAATAGTCATAAACAATAAAAGAAACAAAACCAAAGGCCCGTCCAGCACAAAACCTATTTTTTGGGGAAGTACAAAAAATTGAAAACCAGTATTCCTCAATTTGAAGAGTAGGACAAATTCAGTTTTAGTCTTTGAATAGAAATATGCTTAGTTTAACTAGTCTACTTTCAGTTTCTTTGACCAGCTCCAAATCTCCCCTCATCCACATGGTTCTGTAGGAATTAGTGTCCCACCTGGGCACCAATTACTCCTTTAAAAGGATACAGGTCTTACACAGCTCCAGTGAGCACCTTGGACCTTAAGGTATCTCAAAAGGCATTAGATGCCTCTGTGTAGGCAACAGAGTCAATCCCTCTTACTTGCGTTATGTTCCTTTCTTCTCCCTTTTCTTCCTGAAAATAGCCAAGTAAAAATTTGCTTTAAAAGTTTTACACACAGCACATGGCAAAACATTTGATCATATCAGTTCTGTGTAAATCAGAAACTTAAGCCCTCCATAGGGAGGGAAAACATTTATTTGAATGCTGATAGATATATTTTATTCTTGAGGCAGGGGTTAAAAACGTTAGGGTTTTGTGGTTTGCTTTGTTTTGTTTCTTTCCCCAAATCTATTCTTAAACAAATCAGGCAAACAACTCACCTTACCAAGCACCAGGGGGAAATGAATATAGGGATTCATAAGTACTCTCCTAGTTTGTATGCATGACTCACCGTCTGGTGGCAAAAATCAATTTGCCTCTTTAAAAAGGCCCTCTTGGGAATAGAAGAATGCAGAGCTGTAATGGTTTACTGTCTTGAGTGTCTTTGTCTCATGACAAACAAAACTGGAATTGACAACAGAGAGTTATACTCATGAGCTAAAATGATTCACGTGCTGTGACTTTTTCCCTCACCTGGCTTTGCAAAACTGCACCTGCAAAACAGTGCATCTATGTAATTCATGTAGTCACCTCGACTGCATGCTTCCCTAGCATTTACAGGCACTGACAGTGCCTTGTGTCTCACTAGCTATTTATGTGCTCTGATATCCCATTACAAATCAAGCACTCTGTTGTCTGCACAAATGTACAGGCGTTCCTAAATATTAGACCATGCACAACTGAAAACCGTGCCGAGAATGTTTCAACCTTCATGTTACACAGTGAAGTATATGAAAGAAAAGATGGGAGTGAAAATCTACACACATTTCATTACCTTATAGGCAGCACCAGAGCGTGGAGACAGTATCAGGCAGAAACTCAGGAAATACAGGTTTTATTGACAGTTCAGGCCTTGACCTTCTCTATAAGTATAGACACATACTTTCACCTGTCTGTGACCGCTCCCCTTCTAGCAGGTCTTGCTTTCTTTAGTTAAGAGGTAAAAATGTGAAGTACCGTCCATTTGTGCTGTAGCTAGTGCAGAGGGTCTTCTGTTTCTTAGTCACCAGCTATTTTTGTATTACAGTTAAGATCATGCAGTAATACCTTCCCTTGTTTAATCTGTATCTTCCAAATGTTAATACAGCGTTGCTAGCTAATTCCACATCAAGGTCTGCCCAGTACATCAGGATTTTTTTAAGCATCTAGCTTATACACAAATAGTGTTAATTACTTGTTATATTTCCCTGTGAAATTAACTGAGGCTTTGATATAATAAAAAGGACATAGGAGATCACAGCCTGTGGCAATGAAATGCTGGACTCGTCAGGAAACCTTTTGAATTCATACTTGTTCTGATTGTAAATTTTGCAATTACTTGTAGATTTTCTAATTAATTTGTTGTGGTTTAACCCCAGCTGGCACCTAAGACCTACACAGCCTCTCGCTCACTCCCCCTACCATGGGATAGGGAGGAGAATCAAAAGCGTAAAAACAAGAAAAACTTGTGCATTGAGATAAAACCAGTTTGACAGTAAGCAAAAGCTGCATGCACAAGCAGAGCAAGGCAGGGAATTGATTCACCAGTTCCCAGCAGCAGGAAGGTGCTCAGCCATCCCCAGGAAAGCAGGGCTCCATCACGCATGACAGTGGGAAGACAAACATCATAACTACAAACATCCCCCCTGCCTTCCTTCTTCAACCAGCTTTATATATTGAGCATACAGTATGGAATATCCCTTTGGTCACGGGAGTCCACTGTACCAGGGGTGTCCCCTCCCAGCTTCTTGCACACACCCCTGGCCTGCTCAGTGCTGGGCTGGGTGGGTGAGAGGCAGCAAAGGCCTCGGCTCTGTGTAAGCGCTGATCAGCAGTAGCTAAAATACCCCTGAACAGTCAACAGTTTCCAGCACAAATCCAAAACATAGCCCCATACTATCTACTGTGAAGAAAATTAGCTTTACCCCAACCGATACCAGCACAAAAGTGAAAACAAAAATAAATATTCTGGAAAAGAAAAGGAAAAAAGGAAGAAAAAGGAATGATTAAGAAACCTTTCTTTCTCCCTGAATGTGAATTCAGTCTTGTAGTAAAACCAGAAGCATATCAAGTCAGTAGAAATGAAAACACTGATTTTTTAATATTATTTCAGCTGTAAAACATAGAAAGGTGGTTAAAAACAAGTAAAAAGGCACCTGTCTCCTATATGAAGATACTCTGGGTGACAAAATTATGGCCCAAGTTCACATTATATGCAGTGATAGGCTGTCAGTGTACAGATGATAAGTTCTTTGGCATTGAATGAAGAAAAATAATTCAATCTAAAGCAAGTTAGTAATACGCATAAGGATATCCTGGACTGATTGTGCAAGCAGATGTTCTATGAATTCAATCAAGAAATGTTTTTTGTCACCTCTGTTCAAACAGGCAAGCCAGCTTCATTTCCCGTTGAGATGAGAACAGGAATCCGTTGCTTACTCTATTAACAATAGACAATTTTTCTAATAATGAATAGATTTTTTTCAGTCCTCTGATGAGATTGTTGAGTGCCAGATGTAGCTGTGAGAATTTTTTATTTTATTTTATTTTTTTTTTCACCCTCTAGAGAGGGAGTACCAGTTTAATTTTGGTCTAAAGAGTTCATTTTAAATTCATCTGAAAGAGAAGTAAACTGCTAAGTAGCATCTGCCAATAGGTAACATTATATCCCTCTCCAACAGCACAATGCTTATATCTCGAATATAAGCTAAGAAAGGAGATTGGTTATAAGAGAAAAAATCAGCCTCATACATGCATACATTTATTCATTGAAATGTTACTTGGGTCCAGGTCAGCTAGAGGATAACATTGGTGAGGTACAGTGATAGCAAAATGTTCATATACTCACACGTGTTTTCTCTGTATACTAAAAAATATGCACTGAAAGGAAATTTTTCAATGGAAAAAGGAAAGGGAAAAGGAAACTTTTTAAATGTTAGGTTTATAGACCCTGACATAATTTTTTTAAATTGTGTAATATTTTTTTTCTTGAAACTTAAATTTTTATTTATGATCTCAGACTTACTGTGGGTTTTGGAGCCTCTCTTCTCGAAAGAAGAGACCACTTTCACTCTTTCTTTCTTTATAAAAAATGTAAGTAAATCAAAAGCATTTTGCCGTTACTTACAACCATTTTACTATTACTTACAACCAGAAACAAAAGAGAGAGTGTCAGGTATTCTCAGCACTCTGCTTCTAAACCTGTCGGTTTGCCTGTGCATATAACTGTAAGGAACTGGCATTGCATTATTTTACATTTCTTTGCTTCAAAGAGGTTTCCACATATGCTAAAGTAGCAAGGTCAGGCAATAACTTCTTATGACAGTCAGAGAACTGAGATTTTGTTGCGCAACCCTCAACAATTCCAAAAACAGTTACGCTTTTTTTTAAACAAAAAAACAAACACAAAACTTCCTGAGCATAACCCATTGGCATCTTGCTTAATAGGCACAGCTCATGGCCTGCTGGGCCAGCATAACTTAGTAGGAAAGGGAGATGTTGCTGGGAAAATGAGCACAAGAGAGATGAGTTGTAAAAGTGTAATTGGCATACACAGCAAAACATCCCAGAAGACTTGGAAGACTTCTCAGTCTCGAAAACATTTACAACCAAGCACAGTGATTTATATCCTCCTTCTAGTGGATCTACTCATGAGAGCAAGTAATATGCTCAGGAGTAATTAACAGGCCTGAATTTTCTCCTTTATTTTCACTGACTCTCACACCTCTTCACACTGTCAAAGAGGTGTGAAAGAAAGGCTGAGAACAGGGTCTTATTTAATATTTTTCCTCAAAGACATTTTTGTGCTACCAATCCAGCTTTGGAGAACAAATGCCACCAACTAAGCAGAATCCACAAATGTGTAAAGCCACATGTCCCCATCTCATTCTTCTCATCACGTGTGCTCTGACGGTTCCACAAAACAGCATCAGTTCCCTAAGACAGCATTCATCTAAATAAGTTGTGAACTTCCAAGTCTTATTAGCAAAATTAAAATGATAAAGTAGGCAATTTATTTGTCTGATTTAGATCTTTCAGTTTTCTTCTGCTTTGTACTTTTCCTCCAAAACACATGTACATAAACTGACAAACATGAGACTATCCAGTCTGCTGCATGAACTCCGGTATCCAGGCGTGGTCAGCAAGTCACTATTCCTAACTTAAACATTAGTTCTAGTAAATGATAACTATCCCACCTCTTCTAGGTTTTAAACCAACAATTTAAGGCTGCCTATTCAAAATAGCACTCAAATTCTTGAGCTTTCAAGCTTGTGCTGAAGTTTCAGTAATATCGATGGGACCAACATGTGCTTAAGGAAGGTCTGATCTGATTTCTGAAAACCAAGCTGCTTAAATCTGAACTTAGGGCTAAAGCTGCCATATAAGATGAAATATGATAAAATTACTTTTCACCCTCTAATCCAAGGGGAGTTTGCATGACTGAAGACATTTAATATTGCACTGTGCTTCCATTACTAGGCAAAATACGTAAGGAAGTTTTGACTGAATTCAGACTATATTTTATATGCATTTGTAACTGTAGTTGTCAGGGAAGTTTTCTTCTTTTTAGATATTTGAGTTAGAACAATATCACTTTAAAAAAGTATTTTTCTACATGTTTAGTCCCTGTTTTAAAATTGTATTTTATTCCTAGTCTTTTATAAGAAATTTAACCCAACTTTACAGCATCTTTCTTTGATTTTTTTTTAATAATATATTTTGGTGTGAGTTATAAAACTTTCTGCTATCATCACATACACAGTTGTGTATGACAGATAGACATGATTAAAGCTCATGTGTACAATATCCATTCCAAGAGAAATCTATGTGGTATAGTTTTTGTCTTCAAGATACTTTGGGATTTACAAAATTTTAATGAGGCTCAAGTAACCCTCTGTTCTTTCTAACCTAAATTAGTAATAGATTTCTCTTATATTTCTCGCAGATGTTAAATATTGATAAACATCTTTCCTTCAAAACTTTTACCACTTAATTTTCCATAGTAGAAATAGTTTCATTAAAGCTTCAGTTTCATACATCTCAATATTCAAAATCAATACTGTAGGTGGAGCAAAATTAATTAAAGCTAAGCATTTTCCAGTAACCAAGGGCAAAGTCTTGATTCAGCTCCATGGCATGATGACCTCTGATTTCACTGCAACCAGGATCCCAAACCATCTGTGGTATTTATACTATTCCAGCCAAGATCTCATGACATTCTTTAATGTCTTTAAATGATGAATCTTTCCTGAGAAGAAATCTGATGTGGCAAGTTGGTTGGTTTTGGCTAATACCTTCTTCCTTCTCATAATGGATAACCCTGAAGAGACTGGCTGAATCAGAGATCTCATTACACTACCTGGCTATATCAGAACAGTTCTGAGACAGGAGAAAATTTAGGATATTAGCTTCCAATAATTTCTGAAGTTATCTTTCCCCTGCTGTGCCCCTCACCACTGTCTCCCAGCCACACTCAGCCTCACAGACCCATCACAACAGTGTTGCAACCCCAAGGCAGAAGCGGGTAGCTGGAGCAGTCAGGCAGAAGTGCAAGGAGGCAACAGGGCAAGGGAGAGCCTTGTGCAAGGCTGCTGAGGGGAATCCCTGGCTCTCAGCTACTGCTGTCCTCTCCTCAGCTGCTGGTGTGAAGCCTTTGCCTGAGGAGAGACGCCCTTATATGTGGACCACTGGTCCAGAGAGTCAAGTGAGAAACATTCAGGTAGGACCCCTTTCATATCAAATAAATTCAGAGCGTATCAGGACAAGACTTCCAGCTGTGCTATTAGACCGTGTTTGTTCAGTTTCACCGAGGCCCACATCATGACAAAGATTTTATAAAGTACCATTTAGGACAAACAGCATCAGGTTACCAAACAGATCCTACTGTGGATAACACTTGAGGGAGAAAGCCTGCAGGGAAGTACTATTTGATGTAGTTTTCATTCTGAACGAAACCTCCTCCAGAAAGGAGTCCTAGCTAACATATCATCTTTATTCTACCACAAGGTTAGAAAGACCCTTCACCACTGCTGTAACTCATTCCTGAACTTAGACACATTGATTTTCCTTCCTGACTTACAGGGAAGTTTTGCTGTAACACCATGGAACACCTTCTCCTGAATTCTGCCCTTATAAGCTGTGTAGGTACTTCTAAGGGCAGAATTTGCCAAAGGTGTTTCAATTTTCTCTTTTCAATGACCTAATATTATTTCAAGTGAAATAATCTTAATATACTTGGTAGCACTAGATTTTGATAAAAAAAATGTGGTTTGAAAAAAATATATTTTATGCCTAAGTCACACTGTCACTTTATATTAACCTCCTTATCCATTTCACCTTTATACTGTCCTCTGTATTCATTCATTTTTAACTAAGCTATCTTTTTTCAGTCCTGACATAGATTTTAAAAAGACAGGAGTGCCCATCTCAGTCTGAAAGAAAGATGTTGCCCCGGCAATTAAAAGCAGCTTAAACTCTTAGTAAGCAGAGTAAAATTTTTTAGAACCATGTTCATACTGTAAACTAATGAAGATAATGTATAACTCTTTCACACAGTTTTTCATCCTTGAACCTTTGAGTGCTTTACAAAAAGTAAAGTCACTTCAGCACTACAATGTCACTTTGGTCAGTGATTAGGGACCCTGAGTGGTTTTCTTCTACCAATAATTCCCTAAAAAGAAATGCTGCTTTATATCCAAATGTACATCAACCAAATACAGTTGAAATATCAGATTTTGTGAGCTATTTTTTTGTAAGTTTCTTGCACTGGGTTTTGATTCTGAAGCACTAAATGTGACATTTCTGTAAACAGAAAAATTGTTCCTGCACCACATTTCCATGGTCATACTCCTAATTAAAAAGACCTCCAGACTAAAATCAGTAATGACAGTATTCAGCATCTGTAAATGACTGTTGTGGCTTGTTAGGTTTTGGTTGGTTTTTTTATTATTATTATTATTATTTCTTTAATTTTAATCTGATATCAGATTTTAGAGACAGATCACTTCGGTATATAGCTGTATTTTGACATTTCATTGGATTTAACAAATAAGAAGGCATTTAACTAATGTCCTTTCTATCATCAGAATCAGTAGACCTCAGACCCTGCTGCTGCGTTTATGTGTGTATGTAATTACAGCACACTTCATGAAGGTTTCTAAATGCACTTGAGAACACAGAGTGTCCTTACAAGAGACATTCTCCACCTGCATGTGCCCATGTCAAGAATCGCAGTATTTAGTAACAGAGGTACAACACAAATGCCTTTTGTGCTGTATGCTAATGATCATGAAGCAGCATTTAAATATGTGGTACCTCCACAGCTCATGTTGCTATGAACTCTTGTTTGTGGTGTGTCAATAGGTTACAAGAAATCACACAAATCTTCCAGCTAAGGTAGAGTAAAAGTCAGTTCGTTACAAAGATTTTTGTAACACTGTTCCATGTTCCTTGTTTTTATGAGTGCCTGTGGTACACAAAAAGTAAATTGAATGCAGATAGCCAAAAAGTGTCTTCTAGCTAGTTCTGCACTTGTCTCAGCCCAGGTTAGGGAGTTCTTTATATTCTTGCAGTATCTCTACTCCCTAAGCCACCACACAAAACATTTTAACAGGCCCCTGTTTACCATCCCAAAATTTTCTATTGTGGGATTTTAAACAACATAATAACCCTACCTGCAAGGATACTACATCCACTTTCATTAGCCTGGCTTTCAGTAAGAAATTTAACTCTACAGAATGCATCAAAACCCCTGCTGTGAAAATGCCATCTTCTAAGTGCAGTCAAAAAAGCTCTATAATTTCTTATTCTTTCCAAAATCAAAATTATTTGAGGCTCTGATTTTTCCTTCATTTCTAGCTGTAGTCTTGGTGATTTTATAAATCCTGAATAAAATTAAGACATCATACTTTGGACAGATGAACACAGATTTTTCTCTGTTATTCACAGTCCTTTGTAGTCTTCATTAGCATAGACTGAGTCACCAGCTTGCTAAATAAACAGAACATGTAGGTTAGACATGTTTTTTCACCTGACTTGTTTCATGATGCAGAAAGTACTTAAGTTCTGTTTCAGCCCTTTCCTGTGTGAAAACAGAATGATCCAATTAATAATGGCAAATTACAGCCAGAAACCCATGCCTGAATTAGCTTGTCAGGACAATGAGACTTTTCTGCTTATTATTTTGAGAAAACTAAAGTGAAAGAGAGAAACTGTGAGCAGTTGCAACATTCTCAGTCCTTTATCAGAGCTACATATATATGTGTGTAAAACAGTTTGCAGGATTAAAGCTTTAAGCTAAAATGAATAAATAAATAAATAAATTCAAGTTTTATGGATGAAGCATTAAGGAAAATGCCTATTTTGGAGTACTTGGAAAAACAGGATCAGTTATTTAGTAATGAATTTAGAAGGTTAAAATTCCTTTTAGTACAAACCATCCTGCTCCCCTATTCCACTTCTATTAGCAATATTATGAAGACATGCTAACTCTGAAAGAGGGCTACAAGAGCTAGGATTTGATGGTAGAGCTCACCAAGAGAAAGAATCAGGAAAGACTTTGGCTGCTTTTCCCTAGACTCTGTCTGGACATGACATCATGAAAGGACTCACTATGATTTACAGCTGCTTATTTATCCCCAAACTCTCATTGAAAAATATACTGTATTAGGTTTTTTTAAGGACTGAAGAGATTTCCATCTCAGAAAATGTACCAAGTATTATTGTGTTGCTAATGAGTATTATAGCAATTGCATAATAGACAATGCACAGACTAAGAGATGAGATAAAATAAATGCAATAATGAAAGAGAGTGAGAACAATAATAAGAAAGCAACCTTTCCCGTTGTGCTACGAACACTCTTTCCCCAATCAATCTTCTAACAAAACCACCCAAAGTCAAACAACTTGCAGGTAGCTTGTTTGGCAGCTGTCTGAGCTGCTGTGCACTCGCTGAAATAACTCACCCACAGATGCCTGTGCCAACCTTCCTGGCAGCAGCCAGGCTTTGGAGCCTATCTCACAGTGTCTGTAGCGGGAAGACCACCGCAACAAAGACTGACTCTTCCCCCACAGGCTTTGTGTTAAATTCAGCCATATTACAGCCATTCTCTTTACTGGAAAGGTGCTTACAGCATTCTCAAGATAGGTTAAAATGGTAACCAGTTAAGAGGTACTATTATAACACTATTATAACATCAATGCATTGTGGAAACAATAACAACAAAACTGCTCCCTACTCAGTAGGAATAAATGGATTTTTACTTTATCTTAGTCTATCAAATGAGTGGAGAATCATTTTCTTCCTCCCAGCCAGAACAGCTGGTACAGATAATTGTTATATGGGTTAGGGATAAGCACAGGACATAAAGACACCTGCCATCAGCTAAACCATAGTAGCTTAGCTGACTGTGGGCAGTGCCTTATGAGGGCAATCAGCAGCTCAGCTTAAAGCTGAAAACAAGATTTCATTTAAATCAAATCACTATCTTCAAATAATGCATAATTATAGCAAATTTTCTTTTCTTTTGCAGTTGTTGTATGCACTACTGTGCTCAAAAGAGAGCTCTGCAGTAGTGGGAGAAGGTCTCCAAGGAGCTAGCACCTTTGCTTACATGGAGTCAGGTGGTAGCTGAAGGTCTGCCTTAGATCAAGTTCAAAAGTGGACAGCTATGACTTTTCATGGTGCTTTTTAGCTCCTTTCTTCCATGATTAGATACCATCTATGAAGCAGCAAACCACGGTGAAGTAACACAGATGTCACATGTGCAAAAGATGCCTGTTCAGGTGAGGCCACAAACCTTCCACTATATGTAACTTAATACAGATATTGTATTTTCTTCGTTAGTTACCTTGTTCACAGCTATTTCATAATTGTAAGATAGAAACATTTATAGAGGAAAGATAGTAAAAAAAATACAAGGTGGCCAATTCCAGCATGACAATCTCCCTCAGAATAAACGCACCTGAGTTTGTGAGAGCTTTTCATGAACAAAAAGCTTTTGAACAAACACATGGGGATGGGGGAAAGCAAAGAATGGACAAAATGGACAAAACCATTAGAAACACTGTAGGATCAAATCTGAGCACAATTTGATCAGAAGATGAAATCTCTCTGTTTTTTTACTCAAGTAAGTGATGGTTGTTGAAAGAATATTTTGGTTTTATTTATTCTGCTGTGCTATTCATTGTGGAGTGAGTTGGCACCTGCCTATCTCCCCTATGGAAGGGCTAAACAGAATTGTGCTGCTCTCAGGAACCCCAGCAGGGAAGTAACCTGTGTCAGCCCATTTTTTGTTGTAACTTATTTTCTCTCACTGGTCAGCAATTTGGAGCCCCCTTGAATGGAAAAAGAGAGAGCAACGTATTCACAGCTGTTCTGCTGCCATGGTGATTCTTACAGTACAAGTGAATAGTGCATGGAGGATCATAGGGGGATACTAGAAGGTAGGAGTCATCTTTTTATACAGAGCAAGAAATAATAGAGAATGAAAAGTCAAGCAGGTCTGTAACAGCAAAAAGTAACAATATTTGATATATCAAAGAAAGAGAAGACAGCAGAAGGGATGCAGAGAGGGTGACAGAGGTATGTCTGGGAAATTTCATTAAATTGGCTTTGTGTCATTTTAAGAAACTGTTGTGGGACTGAAGAGATTTTTCTTTGCTTGTTTTGCTCATAAACTCATAGACAGAAAAATGTTGGCCAGCTCTGAAAAAGGGGCATCAGTCATACAGGCATTTAGCCAACATCACCGTTGGGTCCTATGAATGTCAGGTGCTGTTCAAAAACCTAATTAGTGTGTTTTCCTTCAACACTTTGTTGATGGAATGTTTCATTACCATGCAAATGGCGTTAACTCACAAAAAAAGCTAATTGAATTCTTACAAAACATCCTATGCAGACCCTTATCATAACCTGCTGAACAATAAATGCTAAACTCACTTTAGAAGACATAATTCCTATTAAGTAGCAGGACACTGACTGTCAGACTATTTATGTCTTTTATTGTTTCAGATACTTTGATTCCAAAAGTAATTAATCTTGTTACCTCTGTTAACAATGGATTGGCACTTGCCACTGTAACCACCTGGGCTGGTAGCTGGTACCGAAAAGTAAACTACAGAGAACAGCATGGTTAATACACATCCTGCCACGTGTGTTTTAAGTTGTCTGTTTCTGCTCCTGCATCCCCCCTCTCCTTCTTGCCAGAAGCAATTATAAAAGGGCCTAAGGGCAGTGAATGGCTTCAAAAGAGCAGCAGCCATGTGCCCACTCTCACCTTTGCCAGCACAATTACACGTTAATTCAGTCTTTGTACTGGACTCTCCTGCCCAATGGCTTTCTCCAAACACTTATTAACTGTAGTTGGTTTTCATCCCTGAGTGCTTTCCTTCCTTTCTATTCTTGCATTCGCTTTGGCTGGAACAAGACATTTCAAAAGTCAGTCTGGATCAGTCTCTGCCTACTCATTAATCACTTGTTAAGCTCACCTTATTCCTGGCCTTTCACTTGGCAAGTTTACTGATTCAAGACATGGTGAAGCAAAGGTCCCAGCTGAGAGATGAGAACTACCATAAATGCTATCCACTGAGTTTGCCGTTGGCATGAGGTGCTGGTATCAGGTAAACAGCAGCTCATAGCACTGCTGATCTGCTGAGCCTACACTCTACTTATGTAAAGAAAAGGTCAAATAGTATTCCTTAGTCTGAGTTGGAAAACATGTAGTTACCATCTTCCAGGTAAAAGAAAAATGCCCGACTGCAGATGCAGAAGAAGCCGGTGAGAGGCTTGGCCAGGCAAAAAGTATACACCTAATACAACATGTAAATATAGACCTGATTGCTCTGCTGTTCAGATCTGGAGGGTACATTCAGTACCACTCTACCGCAGTGCTTACAGCTAATAGTGTTTACACTGATCCCTTACAGGTACTGAAAAGCAAGCTCTGGAAAACAAATTCTGTTGCTGAATAGAAGAGTTTCAATGACAAATTGGACAGAACAAAGGGTAGGAAATACTTTCCTGGTGTCAGTCGTGTTACCCATTTAGAAGTCTCAGTGATTAAAACACTAGTACTCAGCGGTCCTGGAGGAGCAATGAGAGAAATACTAATGTCACCATTTTCTCCAGGTAAAAGCATTTCTCCCAACTTCACAGTAAGACCCAATTTAAACTTTTATTCAATACAAGGATTCAACCATTTTGTTGGCAGAAAGAAAATAATAAAGAGATTAACCAAATAAAGTATTTTTTAAGCATAGTGATTTATTCTCAATGAAAATGTGCCAATAAGTGGATGTGCTTTGAGATAGAAACAGTTTAGAGTCCTTTAAAACAGTAATATCCACTGCAGTTTCTTGTTTTGTCCTAGTCTCAAATAATTTTAACAATAGGCTAATAGACTTAACCTTGCCACTGGAAGGCATGCTTATGTACGTGTAAAATAAAAGCTTCTAGAGAACTGATGGTGGAACTGAATTGAAAATAGTCACTCCTATCCACAGAGGTTTTTAAAACACTGGAGAGAGTTTTTAATAGAGTATTATAATGAAAGAGTCATCATTCAGAAACTTCTGTAAATATAAAAATTTGCAGAACATTGGTTTAAGTAACTCAAAACAATCCACTTTTTATCATTTTTGAAAGTTCCATTGCTACTTAAACAATTTTTTCTCAACATACTATGTTTTTTTGAAAGAAAGATATTTTTATTTCTGGTTAAAAAAAATTAAATGCAACATTTAATGCAATGAATTTTTTGTAATGTTTAAGCTTCTCACTAAAATTGAAGGCTGGTTGAACTGATCATTGATTCATTAGTCCTGTAAGCTAGTATGTCTTTGGTTTTGCCTGTTTCTAAGCCACTCTGAGTCAGTGGCCCCTTTAAGAAAGGCAAATGTCTCCCACTGATCTATCTAGATCTGAAGACTGCCCTAAGATCCTGGTTAGACTATTCAGTAGCTCTCTTAAAGACTATGATACTAGGTTTTCTTCCCTGAATAATCAAGATTTGGAGGGTACTGGTGTACATCCCAGTCTGCTGTGATACAGAATGAAAACTGGGGAATTAGAACAACTGCTACCAGGAGCAGATTGACTTCATATCTTCATGGAGAAGGAATTCCTCATTAAGTTCTACTAAGAACATTTTACTTGGATCCAGACTTCTATGAAAATACACAAAAAGTGACCACGGATCTTAAGGGTTTTTTTAAAAAAAAAACCTTGACCTTTGCAGAACAACGTATCAAGGAGAAAAGGAAGGGGAAATCAGACTGTGAAGGTGGATAGTGTGCAAATGTGAAAAGAAGGAGCAGAAAGAATCTGCAGGATATGAGAAATGAGAGATCCGGGGTGGCTATTGCCAGACAAAGTATCTGTACACTGCTAAGTGTTTTATACTCTCCTGGAGTGAAGTAAAACAGAGTCTCTGCACCAATGAATCTGGATGGAAGAATAAACAGAGAAAAGAGCTTCATTTAGCTTAAGATCAGTCAAAATATTCCTTCTGTTCTCCATATCTCACATTCCGAATTTCTAAAACAGAGAAACAAAAAAAGCACACTAGCTCACTAGAATGAAATACACCTCACAACTAGGAAGAGTATTTGCTTTGAAATGTAATTGAAATAAGGACAAAGTAAAATTACAGAACAGCAAGGTAAGCACCCACTATATTTTCTCTATGTGAAACTGTTCCAAAAACTCAGTGGTGCAAGATGCACATACTGTGTAAAATGCTAAATTATTCATTCTATTTGTATTTAATGGTTCCAAAAAAAACATGAGCTGGTAAAACACACACAACACTTAATGGAACATTTTTTTTTTTTTTTAACCTTAGAAAGCACTTGTTCCAACACCTTCTGCATACAGGCTAAATTATTTGCCTATAGTTTTGTCTCCATCCAACATGAGTGGAAAGGTGTACAGTCTTCTACATGAAACACGCATACTTCCACACACCCCCAAGAACCTTGGCTTCAATTGCTTGTTTAGCAGATCCAATGAAACTGAGAATTCTTAAACAAAACAGACATTAACATGCCTCTTGTCTTCTTAGATTTTCATTGCTCTATTTACTATTAGAATCTTATTCCACTCCTATTGAAGTGAATAATGAAACTCCCATTGATTTCAATTTGAAAGCCACTCCATAGCATTAATTAACATCTAACTGTTGAAGAAGGGAAATCAGAGCTATCTAGTGTTATCAGCTGAAGTTTTGCTCCTGGATCTGCCCTACACTTTTACTAGATTGTAGAAGTTTCTTCTTAATGTGAGATAGCTCTTGCCTGTGGACATGTTGCCATCTCTTTTGCACATTGCCTCAAATATTGTCCAAGTCATAATATAGATAGGGATAAAAGGAAATATAGACAGCCTTAAAATCTTGCATGGCTTGTCGCAGTTATCAGTTATCATTTAAACTTTTGAAGCAGAGGGAGGATAAAAGATGCAAGTCAAGTCCATCTTCTGATGATAAGAATTCTCACAGAATACAAAAGATCAGACAGTGGCTACTTCAGAGATACTTACATCGAGCAGCATGGTTGCTCTGTGCCTATTTCTGAAGTGACTGATAGCCTAGGAGTGCTAATACAACTTCTTCAGCTTCCATCAGCTGCACCAGTAACAGCCCTTCTCCCACTCCTAAACACATCAGTGGCTCTGGGACTGTCAGCGGAGCACATGCCCATATCCATTGCTTCTCTTCCCATCATTTCAAAGTCCTGTTACCATTTGTTTAATAACTTGCTCCACTAACCTTTACCATGTCCCTGCTTTTCCATCCTTTACCCTTGAATGATTTGATGGGTTTCAATTCATCTGAAGAAGATGATGATGCCAGTGAAAAGTAACCATTCAGAAAGAGGCAGCCTGAACAGCCACACTAAAGATTTTGCGTCAGGCATTCAATCTCATAGATGAACTGGCTGAGATCTTTTAGAATAGCAAATGGTTCCATAAAACTGGCTTCCAAAACCCAATCCTGCTTCTCCATCCTTCCTATCTTGTATACTATCCCGTGTGTTTAAACTCTTTGCATTTCTGAAATCATAATAATTCCATGGGTTAAAAAAATGTATTCAGAGGAACACATGCTTGACAGATAACAGAGTATGGCTTGTGTATGTTAATAGACTTTTGTTTATAAGCATAACTAGAGCTGCTTGCATTATGTATTTTATTTGTTAAAAACAACTGTGGCTACATTTATTTATGCTTCCATTTCTTGAGAAAAAAAGACTCTGAAGATCAATAATTTTCATATCCTCCTGCCTCCTCAAAGTGTATTTAAGTAAATTTTACCATCTTTGATCTGAAGAAAAATATTTCATTGAGACTAAGTGCATATTTTAAAATTATACATTGATGATACATAGTTTAAGTGGCAGTGATTTTCTCTGTTGCCTGGGCTCAGCCCTTCTGATCTTGCTGGCATTGGTCTGTTAGAGCCAACAGAACTGATTTACAAACTAGAGAGCTGGAGCATCATTTCAGGCCGTTTCAAATGAAAAAAAAAAAAGAAAAAAAAAATCTTAGCTCCTCCTTGCTCAAAAAAAAAAAAAAAAATCTAAGTAGTAGGTTTTGGGCAAGAATTTTAGTTTTTCTGTAAAGACATATCCATGAATATTTTTCAGTGTAAAGCAGGTGTGCTTTTATTTTTTCTATTTTTCTTCCAGAGCTCATCATCTCCACAGGAGGTAGCCTTTCTTTCTTTTGAATACAGACAACCCTTGGTCCCAAGTTTCTTGTGGTGATATATTCACTGCAGACCAGATTCTTCTCCCTCCTGATGGTATTTTCATGAACAACTTGCAGATTGACTTACCTTCACAGATAGTGGCAAAAAATACTCAAAGGGAACAATCAGTAAGAAGTTATTCAACTTTTCAAACATTTAAAATGAGATAGTTCTTGAATATAGTTAACACACACTTCTCAATTATTTTTATTCTTTCCCTTTAATACTTCTTTCAGCATCAGCACATTACTGATTTGGGGGCTGAGAAGAGGCAGAAAGAAAAATCTCTTCACCTGCTTAGACCTTCATTAATGTAGCTTTTTTTCAGTGTATGTTTCTTAGAAATTAACATTTTCAAATACTTTTGGGGGTTTCATCCCAAGAGACCTTATGTAATATTTAATTAATTCAGGATTTCAAAGGCAGAGCTTTCTGTCCTTCATTCCAGCTCAGAACATCGGTTTGGATCGCCTCTGAATTTTAGCAGGTGAGAAATTCCAGTGACTGCCAATACAGCCTGCAAGCCACAGACATACTGTGACATAGACAGCCGTATTGAATGACTAGACATTTATGAGACCTGTTCCATCTAGTCATTGTCCAAGAGTCCTTTGGACAGGTTATATATAACTGATTGCCACCAATATAACCATAGATTTTTCGAAGGAAGTTGGGTTTTTTTTTCCTTCTCTCATGACTCTGTTCTACTTCTCTAAATCCTGTTCCCCATTGTAACCAAACCCTGTCTAGACAAAAAAAAAAACCAACCAACCAAACAAACAAACAAAAAAAAAACCCTTCCAATGATACTTTCTTAATTAAGGTACTGTGAGTAAACAGTATCCTGTCTAACATGGAAAATTTCATCTTGAACCATCTGATTCTGGATAATATTTTCCAGTTTGAGATTGCAGACAATGGACTTACTTCATTTTATAGACTAGGAGAATATAAACATAAAAGGAGAACAAAAGACTCGGAACTTCACTTCTCGTAAAAACTAACAGAAATGTAAAAGCCAATGAACAATTCCTGATGGTTTCTGTATTGCACATAGACTGAGATACTCATGCATTCAAAACCTTTTTGAGGGGAGGACTACCCACAAATACTTCAGCTGTACTCTTATTATGCAAATGTATGTTGACATAAAATTGCCCAAATATCTGAAGCACTGCATTGTCTTAGTGATTCCCACAGCACTGCCACAAATCCTACCTTTCTATACTAACATCAGTGTGGTTCTATTGTGGAAGGTTTTGCAACACACTAAAGCAGAAGAGCAGAATTTGCCCCTTAAAGTAACAGAGAGATTGACATATGTTTTCTCCATCCATTTGGCTAGACTACAATAAAATGCCTAGTGCTCTATCAGAGTTTGTGATTGATTGGCCAGTAAACAGCTTGTTGATAATAACATATTCTAGCCATCTGATGTTTTGAACAATCCAGTAGCAATCTGCAGCAACACTATTTACACTACGTTCCCTGCACTGGGCATGGGTCCAGCTTTTACCCTTTTACCATCACCAAGAAGAACAAAGAAGCAGGAGGTCTGTCATAACCTTCAGAAGGTTTTGTGAGTAATTTTAAGGTTTTCAGAGGCAGTTTGACTTCTACCATAGGATTCAAACATGGAAATCTTTTTCATGTTCTTTGCATTATGCATCATATAACCTTATAAATGGGGAAAAAAGGTGTACAAAACAACTTTCGATAAAAGATATGCATTTAAAGGATATCAGGTTTGACTGCCTGCAAAGGCAGAGAGGTTAGATCATTCAAGCAATACTGGGAACCTCTTAGTCATGTTCAGTGACCTTGGGCTGATCTTCTGGGGCATGTAATGCTGAATGCCTCAAACCAGGTCCCCTGCCTGTTCAGATTGTCTGTATTATTCTTCTTTAGGTCCTTTCTAAGGAATTCATATTATAGGGGAGCTTTTTTTATATACAGGTGGTTTTTTTACATACAGTTAGTATACAGGCAGGGTATAGAGACCTAAGTGTTTTATAGTACCCTGAGATCAAGCAATATATACATAAATATTAATAGCAAAGACCAGATTGCAAAGGAAACTTGCATATCAGAGGTCTGAGCACCAGAGCACCTCAAATCCTAAGGCTCATTCTGCAATACCTAGAATAAAGAGAGGAGAAGATGACTGGAATGCTCAAAGTCCAGGGGAACAAGACTAGGAACAAGTTCCTACGCATATCTGGAGGACATTTTGGTTTAGGTTTTTGCCAGACCTGGGCTTGGAAGCTTAATGCCTTCATAGCCGAGGTTAGTGGCCCCGTTTGTTTTATGATTTCTTTAGCCAAAAAATACGTAAATATCATCGGCAAATAGGGAGATGCAAATGCCACCATTGACAGATGTCTTAGTGGAAGCCAGGTCCCTCCCAGGGTCAGAAATATTCCTCAGCTCTCTATGAATGCTTAGTATGTTGGACTCCACAAGCAACTCCCATAGAGGAAAGTTGAGGGCGTGAGTACCAATGGGCTGAATCATGAGACTTGAGGAACATACCGAGATGGAGATGTGTCTAGAACAGAAAATGAAGCTTCTGGGGAAGTCAATTGCTTTCAAAGCATTGCCTAAATTAGGCACTTCTGTCACTATACAACAACAGAACTGGGACTGAAAGGATCTGCATTTTGCATGTCAATGTCCACTTCCAATCGTCATTTCCATTTTAACACTGCACGTATATTTTTTTTTTAATAGAAGTGTATATTTTGCGTGTTATCATAAGGCCTAATAATGATCTGAGTTGTGTTGTTATCAGTCAAATCCCAGTGACTTTAGTAGATTTATCTGGCCTTTTTATAACACTGAAAAAGAGACTTACATCACCACCACCCCTCCCCAGTAGCTATGATAGCCTAATACTTTGCTAGAGCATGTATAGGATAAGAGTTAAAAAAATATTGCACTTGTTCAACGCTTCCATTGCTAACATCCATACGGAATCTTTTTAAAAATCCTCAGACAATCCTTTTTCTTGAATTTTCCTTCTAATTCTTACAAGCAAGCACAAGATCCCAGTGTCATCACTTACTAGGTGTAAGTTCTTTAGTGTAAAGATAATGAGGTCCTTTTGGCTAGATGGAAATTTAATGTCTTCCATAAATTTAAAAAATAATTTCATGTCAAATTCTTGTACAAAACCATTGCCATGCTGTATTTCAATGTGTTAACAAATGTCTTCCTTGCCACATCTTTTACTAATTAAATAATTGCAAGAAAATAAAAAGCTTTAGAACTCTACTTAAATAAGTTCTTCTTTGAAGAGATCACTTTACCTCTGAAGATTTTGTGATTTACACAACCTAAGAATTAACTCTTTTCCTTTCACACTTTTTGTTTCATAAATAGTTGTCTGAAATTGATCTTACCATTTAGTGTCCAATGGAGCTTTGTATTCTTTGGCAGCACATTGGCTACATACCAGTTGCTTTTTTTTTTTTTTTTTTTTTCTTTTCATCCTTTTTGCAGATTCTTCAGCTCAGCTGTTCCATATAGTCTGCCAGCATTTTTAGATGGTTGCTTTCATTATTATTTAATGTGTGTTGGTTTCAGCAAATATTGTAACTACAAGTGTTGCTTATTATGGGTCTCTCTTTTTTCCCTATAGTCAGTTAACTGGCAGTATTCCAACCCCTTTTTAATTTCCTATGACTAGAAAACTGCATGCAAGGTCTGCTCACTCTTTCAGATGTTTGACATCATTACTATTTTATATGCTCCTTCAAGAAATGTTGTTGCCACAGTACTTCCTGACAGCTTTACAGTTGTACTATTTCATTACATACAACTGTAATATGTTTAAAAAAATAAATACTTTGTATATAGACCTTAAGAACCTTCTGAACTTCATGTGCTAAACAGCTACTTCCCACTCAGTCCCTCATTATTATAGGGGACTGTGTGGCTACAAATTAGTTCTCTGAGTTTCCTGACAACAGCTGCAACCAAAACCTGATATAGTTCTCAGATTTCCCAGAAAATAATAGTGTATACATGCCTAGGCAAGAGATATGGATAATGAATTGTAAAGTGAACAAAGTATAGAAGAAATTACTTCAGCACCTCTGGTTCATGTTTACTTCTTCAGTTTCAAAAATGGAGGGATGGACAGTTTTCGGAAGTCACTGAAACCTTGCCTCAATCATTTAAGCAATCCAAATTTAGCTAATAATTCCAATTCTATCTAGAATACTTACATATGTGAAGCCATGGTAGAATTTTAACATGGCTTGTGAATTTAACTTTCAGGATTTGTGTTTTTTTCTACATATGCTCACATACACAATAAATAGATATTCTTATCAATAATGCACTAAGGAAATGCAAATACTTATATTTCCTAAACTCTTCTGTTGAATATTTAGCCCTCTATTTATCGTACTGGTCAGTTCTCCTCTATATCTTGAAATGATGCCACAGGCAACTTACCAAAATTCTACTAGAACTTTCAGTTCTGAAAAGGACTTCTGTTTTCTACCTCTTCCTCTTCTTTCTCTCATCTGCCTCCTCCTCCTCATTCAGGACTAAAAATAAGAGATTTCAGAAACAACAAACCTTATTTTGCTAGCTGTGTCTCTGTATGTTAGGAAGAAGCAAAAGGTATCTCTGAGTCATTAAAAGACATTAAAAAGCAAGGTGAACAAGAGGGTAGGGATGGTGATTTAAAGGTGTGTCAGTGGAAATGAGGATCAAGCAGACTGATGAAACTGGAGAAGGTCCAGCATTAGTGGGAGAGACACAAAACCGCCAGAAGATAGAGGTATTTCTTTTTAAGAATTTATCATCCATAAACAACTTGGAATCTTATTATCCAAGATGCTGTAATGCTGTGTAGCTGAAAGACTGGTCCAGTTCTAAACCATAACCATGGAAAACCTTTCACCATAAGGTAAAGATTTACCACATGAGAGAAAGATCTTTCTGAGGGAAGGGTGGCAGTCTGAGACTGTGAATGGCCACAGGAACTGGGGCCTCCTTAAACCCCAAAATATGTTATTTCAGAGGCAGGATCTTGCTTTTTCTATCACAAATTTAGTGAATGCATTTAAGACAGAACAGTCTATCTTACCAAATGAATTTTTATCCTGCCTGTTTAGTTCCTCCTCCTGGGTAGAGAACACGTGTGAGAGAGAAAACAAACCACATGTGACAGGTATGGCCAATGTTGTTCAATCCACACCAAGAAGTTATTCAAACACTGTTGTTTTAATGGACATATGTGATCTTATTCAGAAACAGAAAGTAGCTCTTGGTAAACTTCTGTAGCACAGACCTTGTGGTATCTAACCCAGGCATTTGCATTTATTACAATGAAAAATGAGTATATTAATATATATGGCTACTACATTTCAAGATATGTTTTCTTCATCTTTATAATTGCACAGTATTTATAGGTTTGAATTCCATTAGCTGCAGCCTACAAGCTGAAGTAAGAGATGGGTCTTTTTGTATCAGGTAGCATCAAAGTCCAAGTCATCACCTGTAACCTGCTGTTACAGTTATGCCATTATGCAAATTGAGACAACGTTTCATGAATTTAAAATTTTAAAAAAACCCTCATATCAGGAAGAAGTATTCTATCTGCATTTCTGTCAGATATTTATCAGACTAGGTAGCTACTGGAAGCAATTATTTGAATTATGCATGACTATTTCAATTATTTAGTACCTACACATCTCTAATAAAACAATTAAGTACTACCTGTCTAAAAGAATCCTTTTCGAACTTAACATGAAGATATAGAATAAGTAGATATTCACACACTAAGAGCATGCCATTGTTTATTTGTATTTTCCACTTTCAGTTCACTAAACACTGTCCCATTTGCATTGAAAACAGAATTTCTTACAAACATTCCTTTCAGCTATACTGTTTAGTTTTTAAAATTTGTTTTCATCTACAGAATTATGATCACATTTGTTTACATCAAAACAGGGATTATATAAATTAAATTCCTAATGAGATCTACCTTAAAAGAATATTAAAGCTGAAAAGTCAAGTGCTCACATGAAGAACTACCAAAATTAAAGATGCCTATGTAATTCACATGCACATACATCTTCCTTCAGTTGTGAATCTTTGGTGTTTCTAAAGGCAAGAACCTCTAAACACACCTTTTCAAATCCATGCCCCATCAATGGTCAGGAATAGTGATTCTCATAATGAGGTAATTCTACTTGTGTACATGTAATATTTCAATTTTAATTTTATATTAAAAATGCAATGCTTCTATGTTTATAATCCAGTGCTCTGTTTATCTGATAGCACTCTTCTTACACCTAGTTAGAAAAAAAAGGGGGAAAAAAGGCGGGGGGGAAGGGGGGGGGCGGAGCCATGTAAATCATAAGCTTTAACATGGGAATTTGCTGTATCTGTGAGAAGACATCAGTGGGATGACAGACAACATGTATGGAGTGGTTGGCCAAAGAACTAGCTTCCATTGTAAGTCAGACAATAAGGTTCCACCTTCTTTTGTTCAGTGGCAAAAGTTAAGGCTACACATAAGGGTTTGGCTGGACTGAGAAGTGGGTCTGATTTTTTTATAAACAAGAGTTACATTATAAACAAGAGTGCATGTTTTCTTCTGAAAAAAATAATACTAGAAAATCCAAGTGATCCACTCCAAATACCACACCTATAGCTTCTGGTGGATCAAGAATTAGGAGGATGAAAAATGTCTCATGTATTTTCCTTCAGATTCTTAATGGCTCATTTTACTGCTGCATTTTCTCTCGTGTTTATCTTGTCACTGTTTTCATTTTCATTCAGATTTACACCAAATATGTAAATGCAGTCCCAACACATTAAAAAGCACATATATTTAGAATGTTAAACATTCACTGTACATCAAAAAAACGCTCTAGAGTTGCTCCCAACAGAGTTTTCTTATCTAAAGTTAATGAGTTTTAATGTACAGTTTCCTTGTACCTTTCCTTTCTCTACACATCAATCTGTTCCTGGCATCTGTCAAGCATGCAGTAACAGGGAAATATTCTCTGGGGCTGCCAGTGAAATGACACCTTTCTCCTTTACTGGAGTTTGAAAATAATGCCCATATTTCTCTGAAACTCTCCAGGCAATGTATGCCTGTCTTACAAAACCAACACCATCTGCCCAGCCAGACTCCTTGTGAGCCAATGACACATAAAAGATTTTATCTGATCTCTGATGTCAAACATGTTACATTAGGTTATCAAACTTCCACTTAACTAGATGACTTACCCTGCACACCTGCTTTCAAACAAGATGTTTAAATAGAACAGTGACTAGAGTTGGTTCACTTAGTATATGTATTATCACAATCAATTATTATAATCAAGGACTCTAATTTAGGAAGAAAAATGCAATCAAATGTTCAAATAAAGTATGGGACACTTTGGCATTGAATCACTGCATGACGGGTGACCTTATTGAAACTATATGGATGTTAGCATTCTTTAGCTATTTAGAAACAAGCACTGTATCTGTAACATACAGGCCTATATTTATCCTGCAATTAATCATTGTATAAGCAAGTCCCTAGAGGTTTTTATTTTGAAACTAGTAAACATGTTGTGGTTTCCTGAACCAGAAAGCCCAGAAATGTTGGAAATTAAGAATGCCACCCACTTCAGAACAAGGGATAAGTGAGTTGTCCTCAGTTCTTCAGTTACACAACCATAAAATAGGTGTACTATTTCCCTTAGTTAATGTAAGAATGTTTATCCATAGTTATTAGTTCTTCTAGTAAATTGTTCTTGAGGACTTCTTCAAGAATCATTCTTAACTCTAACAATTTAAATAAAAATCGGGAATAAAATAAGAGCTTCAATTCAACCTACAATGTCTATTTGCTTCTGATAGTCACATTTCCTCCCCAGACCAACTATAAAAGTACCAAATGTCAAGGCATCACCATTTACAGATGATACCAGAATTTTTATCCAAATTTATCTTCCTCATTATTATTATTACCACAGCACCTTCAAGAATGACAACTTCAAGTGATTTATATCATCTAACCTGGTTCTTTCATCTTCTGTAATCCCATTTTGTCAACCTGATTCATCCTTAGCCTTTAAAATTACTGGCAAAACAGTAATGTATATTGAGTGAGAGCTATACTCACATTAAGAGAAAATCTTATTTTTAACTACTATGGTTTTTTGAGGGTATGATAAAATTGTAATCAAAGAATAAATGAGGATATGACACAGATCTGTAGTAGGCAAGACAATTATCATGTGCTTAAGCACCATTGTCTCCAATACGTTTGAAATGTACTGGCGAAGTGTTTTCCTGAATGATGATGATTGATTCACTTGGTGCCAGTGTGTCTGATTTTTATTAAAGTCACAGCAATGGGTACACTGTTATCACTTTTGCTGAATATGGCATAACCTAATTTTAGCAGGACTTTTGATGAGTAAGAACACTATGAAGAGCTGATTATTTTTTCTGTAGTATGATTTCTTTCCTATAAATAAAATAATTAACCTAGGATTTTCTGAGCAACTCAAATTGAAGTAATTTGGGGACTTGGAATGTTTTCACACTAGATGTCTCTTTTACACCTTTGTTTTTGTTAGTACAAACACCTAAGCTTAAAATATGTTTTAATGTTAAGCAATACCAAATGAATGAAATGAACAAATGAGAAGAGCTAATCTGATGGAAGTCTAGAATGACTGTTTTGATCAGTCATTTGTAAAACATTATCAAAATATCACTTCTGATCTCAGTGCCAAACAAGGTTTAAGCTCAGAGAATTCCAGCACTTCCTTTCTCAGAAAATTATGACCATGGAAGATTTTTATTTTTAAGTAAGCGTACAGCAGTCTAGAAACTTAAAGAAATAAAAATAGTTTAATACCTACACAGTAAAGCTTCCACTACTCCATTCAAACATAGCTTCTGTTGCATTTCTGTATTTCCTTCTAATCTTCCTTTGTGTTACTACCTAAAAAAAAATAATCTGTCATTCTCAAGCACCATAGTAGCCAAAATTTGACTGAAAAATATTAAATCTGAATTGTTTTTACTCTCTTTATACCAAAGTAAGGACCGTATTCTACAGATTACTTTACAAAAGCAGACATTTTATAACAAAGCCAAGGAGATCTCAGCCACAACATGGGTTAAACTGCAAAGAAAACTTTTTAGGGGATCAGTACTTCACCTCATCCCAGATACTTTATCCAGATAGTACCACAGTGGTCACACCAATGTCTGTAAGCCAGAATAGAAAAAAGTGTAATATTCATGCAGTTGCTTTTTTCTCCTGCTTTTACAAATAGGAATCCATTTATTGCCAGTTTGACCAAGGAAAATCTTTCAACCTCAGGCTAATAGTCTGTAACTGTGAGACGTGTGAACTCTTCCATTAACCCACCTTCTAAAACTCCTACAGCTGGAACCTGGAAGTGTCTCCCTGATTCAACACTCAAAGTAAGAAAGCAAACCATGTCGGCATAAGTCACTTAAAGAACAAGATCTGTGCTTGTCTTGCTTGTTGTCCTGGTACTTCAGACATCCTGAATAATTGAGCTTGCTGGACTTCTACCAAGTTATCTATTTCTGACTGTGGTGTGCTGTAAATTCATATAGGAAACTATTATATTCCACTGAACTGCTGCAGCTCCCTAGATAAAATGGTAAATTTTCCACAGATTTTTCTGTCAGCTTCAACCTGAAGGTAGGATTTAGGAAGGTTACATTTCTCAGCAAACAGGCAGTTGGAGAAGGTTTTTCAGCACCTCTCAGTACTCCCCTCTACTAAACAAAGTTGGGTTTTTTCAGCCCTTAAAGAAAAATAAAAATTGAACACATTTATTACTGTTACAAGAGTTTGCTGTAACAGTTCCAGAAACGCTGTCTTGAGGCCTCTGCATTCTCAGAAGACCTGAAGAGTTGCTTATCTGCATGGAATATAATGGCAGTTTCAGATTTCAGCAGCCTTCCAGCATGCAGTGGAAGAATGTGGCAGATATTCCCTTTACAGGCTTATTATTTAATGTTTGCTCTTTCTCTTGTTTGCTGCGTTGAGCTGAGCTCCTTTTAAAAAAAAAAGACAAAGGAGTATCAGTCTCTAAAATGGATTGCTCTGAAGACAAAATACTTTGTGGGAAAAAAATCAGACTGTATCACAACATTTTTTCTAGAAGTCCAATGAGTGAATATGTGTATTCTTTTGGGGCTCAAATTGTTAAAAAAAAAAAAAAGATTTTTTAGTCCCACTTTTATTTTGTACAAATGTGAGAAGCTCAAGTAGATGAGAAATGATACATAAGGTCTGAAAGGTCCAAGGCTTGTGCTGAGTAAGTTTCATTCCAGATCAGCTGCTACAGCTAAGTGGCCAAGCACATGTTATTACAAAGTCCCTGATTCATCTCCTTTCATTAGAAAAATTTTAACAGAAGCAACAAAAAAAGTAATTTTTTTCCCTTTTTTCTTTTCTTTCCATACTAACACCCACTCTGGTGCCTACCAGTTCAGAGTCTGCTTTTTCCAAATCTGTTAGTGGTTCATACTGATCCAAACACAAAGCCATTGACTGGCAATTCAGAAAGTGATGTGAATAACTCACAGCATATTGGGTTTGACAGTGTTAAAAAAAGGATGTGGCCCCCTGTTGTTATTGCCTGAAGGTGCAGAAAATACATAAAAATAGCTTCCAGAGGTAAAACTTTGAGGGGTAAAATTACACCATCTGTGTAAAGGGAAAATCTAGGAACAAAAATGAAGTGAATTCTGTAATATCAGGGCTCAGAACTACCACTGTTTTTTTTTTTAATTACATGACCACCTGTCAGTTTTATTTGAGATGGCACTGAAATGGTAGGGGTCTGTCCTAAAAATGGGGTGTGTAGCATTTAAATTATTTGGCCACAGGGGTCTTAACATCTGAATGTAACACTTTTAAACATAAATACTGTTTAAACATCATCCGTTTTCCTTCTCCCCTGTCTCATAAAGCAAACTGATAACTGTCAAATTATTTTTCAGTAAAACTACGCATGAAAAACTTTGCTATTCAATCAGAAGCATCATTAAGTACTACACTGAACACTAACAATCTCAATAAAAAAAAAAAATCAGGGTTTACTTTCATGCAACATTTTTAATCTGGACAAAACTTTAATTGCATTACAGAGGTTATTCTTTTGTCTAGCACCTGTCATGGAAATGGATTTCAATACACTTTCTTAGCATGCTATATGGATCATTCAAACAGCATACAATACCCAGGAACGCCTTCACGCATTACTGAATTGCAGCCATCTCTTCAGCGGGATACAGTTGTTGTTTAACAATACACAGCAACACAATGCAAGACTTACTGAAATTAGCATGAAAATTTTAATAGGAATAATACTTCAGTGGGAGGATTTTGGTTTTCTGTTTTGTCTTGAGTACAACAGTAATCTGTTCCATTTATACAATTTCTCAGTAGTTAGACCACTTACCACAAAATGGGCCAGCCCCAACTCTAAGCCCTTCTTAGACTAAGGGTTTTTGAGCTCTCTGCTCTTACCCAGTCATAGAGGATGCTTAACACCAGGTGAACATCACAAATTCAACCCACTGTCCTCTAAGATGGTACTCAGCTCAGCTCCCCAGTGACCGATGTATACAATAAGATATGATGCAAAAATGGGCACCACTATCTCCCGATACCTTTGTGAATGAAAGTGACCAAGGCCAAATATTTCTGGCATGGATTAAGCATATTCTGATGATGTCTAATATGCTGGGCAGTCATGGGAAGAGAAGTTTAAATCCAAACTTAGGTGGTTTAGGTCTCATCTTTGTCAGCAGAAACAAAGCCAACAGGGACAAGAAAAGTTACGTGTGTAGTTTCTTTTAATATGCTCTTGTCTTTCAACAGTTCTTTCTCACCACTTTTTCCCCATGCACATTCTGTCTAAGCTGTCATTGGTTACTTGGCTCAAATGTGCCTTCTCCTTTTCCTTCACAAAACCGGGTGCTACTCTGTAAAACCACCTGTGTGTATTTCCTCATCACATCCACAGGATTAATTTCTGCTGTGCTGCCCCCAGATAGTGTTATCTATGGCTAGGTATACATCACAACAGAGCTTCCAAGTTCCTGAGTCCAGTTATGTACTTCTGCTGCATCCCAGTTCAGTATCAGATACAGATCTGAGTCCCAGATACAAACAACTCCCCTGATTCATTCTCTTTCTATTCCTTCTTCATATTTGTCCCAGCAAAGTTGTCCAAATAGGAATTTCAATATCCTTCAAAGACATGCTACATTTAGATGTCTGAAGAAGGGTAACTGAGAATTCTTAATTTTCCATATTTACACATCTTTCCCTCCTTGTTGTTTGCTTACAGCTGTGTTGTGCCATGTGTATAATTGTGTCATAATAAAACCTTAGGGGCAAGGGCCATAAGCCCTCTTCTTGGATGATATTTCATCCAGAAAAAGTGTCTAAGTGGCCCTGTGTTTTACATATTATCACTGAGTAAAGAAAAAGAACAGACAATAAAAATTTAGAGAAACTTGCGGTTTGTTCCTTGAATGAAGTTCTGATGCCATACATGGAATGGACTAGGGGCAGGGGCCTGGGGAGGGAAACAAGACATATATCTACTTAACCTCTTATTTTAGTATTCAAAAATTTTAACTGATATAAACCTATTTGTAATTCTAACCTAATCTAACCTAACCCATGCATTTTGACATGCTGAAACTTGAAAGGGAAGAAAAAACAAGAGTAGAACAAGGGATGCAGCACACTAGTTTGACATAGATTAGCCATTGTCTCCATTGCTTGTCCTATTTTTCTTAACTGCTTCTGTTTTATAACTTGTTTCCACTTTTTTTGAGTCATTGTGGAATATCACGATGACTTACAAATCATTTTCCTTTCATTAGTCAGTGTTTGCCCAGTCCCAGCCAGTGTTGAAAATCATTTCTGCCCAGTATCAGTTTCAGAATGCAGAACAGGTCAATCTTTGTACACCAAATAGGTGAAAGAAGAAGAAAAGTTTTGTTAGAGGTTTTCTGATTAGAAATAGTTACACAAGTGAATTGTTTCCTTGTTGAACACCAAACGAAAACAGTTAAAGATTTTTTCCTTTGTGGGATATGGTGCCATTGTAGAGATAGTTTTTGTTTGTTGGTATATTCCATCAGCATCTTAGGTTTATGTACTTATGTATGTGTAAGCTCTTTCCTTAGGACTTTTTTCCTCTGTGTGTGTGTGTATGTGTGTGTGAATTTGTGGGTTTTTTTCTGGGTTGTTTTTCCATCAGTGATGCTTTTACATTGGGACTTTTAGGGGGGGTTGTTTTTCTTCACTTATACTTTTTATCATGCAAATGTGAAGTTTAACAATAGTGGAGAAAGATAAGAGGCTCTCTCTAGATCCTCTGCAAATCCTCCGTACAATGCTTTGGAATTTAGACAAAATTGCTAAGCCCTTCTTCAGATTGCTATCTATTTAGCCAATGAGAATTTGAATTATGATCCTGGTTAAAAAGAACACCATGGGACAGTAAGAAAAACTACACATGTATTATACTGAAAAGGTAAGGAGTGGAGTTTTAAGATGTTTTAAATAACTTTAGGGTAAACCATGAAGCTCTTAGTCATATTAGTGAAGTACTAACCACTAGAATAGACCCACAGAATTATGTTGGAAAAATTTTATAAGTGTTCTTCAAGACGACAAATACCTCTAAAATCCAGGCCATAAATTACTTTCCCTTTTACATCTAGTGAGTGATGCATGTAAGGCACTAAATTTGGTCTTGAGTGCAACACTTGAAGAATACCTTATTCTTTAAATGGATATTCATAGTTTGTGATTTATTTTACCTAAGTTAGGACACTTAGAGACACTTAGGAGCCTTGCTGTCTCTTCAGTCAGTAGAACAAGAGAGATGAACCTTCAGAGATAACACAGTATTTTTGATTTAAACAACAGCTGACAGAAAAGTTACCCTACACGTAGCTGAATTCCTCCAATGAATAATTAACATAGATTCTTCTCTTTTTAAAAAAATGTCCCTTATTTCTAATCTGCATTTGGTAAGCTCTCTTGTCAACTGTTGATTCACAGTATGCCTTTTGCACAGAATGAGGTGCAATCTCTTGTCAGAAATCTTTTCAATACACAAGGTAATAAAACCACCCTTTTAAACTGCTCTTTGACAAGCTGAATAGCTTTTAGTCTGCACCTTTTTTCTCCAAGACTTCTGTGAAACCTGTACTTAATTTAAAGGGTTTTTTTCAAAATACTTTGATGTTCTTATGAGAATTTGACTAATACCCCAGTAATAACGGTTAAGACGCTGTCCACTTAATGAGCTTTGGCAGGGAGACTATCCATGACTCCAAGGATGATGAATCTTAAACCAACTTACTCAGGGTTACAGGAGTTATTTCTCCTGCAGAGATTCCAAAAATATAGGGCAGAAATTAGATTTGGCCATATAGTTATGAATGCCACCTGAAAAAAAATTCATTGAAAATATTAATATTTCACCCCTAAAAATTTAAAATATTAAAAGCAGTAACTGCAAAACAAAAACTGTTTATTCTGGAAAATAGTATTTTCCAGTACCAAACACGTAAAGAGATCTTTGAATCCACCCATAGGATGATCAATGGATGCCATTATTTGATAGTGTTAGGAAAGAGGAGAGAATGGACAGAACAAAAGAAAGGCAAAATTCTGCTAATATCAAAGAAGAGATGTAAGGAACACAGAGCTGATTTTCTGTCCTCTCCATGAGAGAATTTCAACCCAAAAGTATAAAAAGATATATATGTAAATAAAAATACATACACCCATACAATGAAATCTAACCTATTTATACATGTATGCACAAACATGTATACAAAAATACAAAAATCATGTACAAAAATCTATAGTACATACTACCAAACGTAAAAATAGTGAGAAGCTCATGTTTCAATGCATACATTTTAATAAAGTATTTTAATAACATTAAAGTGTTTATGCACATAATCTGTAATTAAATTCTAATTTATTTGATGTCATACATTAGGAATAAAATACAATATCCAAACCAATTGTCATGCCAGTAATTCCCTTCCCATCCTCAGCTTCTTTAAAAAAAAACACCTTATACTGTCATGTGGGACATAATTTACATAATTTTATGCTGGTATAATGCCACAATATTTTAGAAAGTCAGTCCTAGCTGTGAAAGTTTGGAAAAAAAAGATCCACAATACTCTGCCTACATCCTTAGTAAAATAAAGCTGGGGGTAAAAAGATGGGCCTTCTACCCTGAATAGTCTATCTGCATCTAGCAGACTAAGAAAAACATTGACTTTTTCCCCCACACACATCACCTTGTATATATGAGTCAAAGTTTATGCAATGTTGATTTAGGCAATTTTAGTTACTGGGAATATAAACAACTGTAAAGGAAAGGAAGCCTGGACTAGTTATATTCAGGGCTCTATAAAGGAACAATTAAATTCATATTAGAAAGACAGTGCCGATGCCATGACATTTCTGTTAGGAACCTGTGGAGGTGCTAATTCTAAGCAATTCTGCTCTTATTTTAAATGCAATTACATGGCAAACAGAAAATATGACATTATCCTACTTAATTACATATGAGGGGGGGAAAAAAACCCACAAGTTTTCAGCAGCTAAGATTTGAAAATAAAGACATATGGGAGAGCCCAGGAGAAGCAGAGTAGGGGGAGAGCAGGATCTGCATAAAGGAAAGGCTGCAAAAAGAAGAGAAGAAGACATCAAGCTAAATGTCATAAATTTAGGACATCTTGAGAGTGAGCAGACATTCCTGAGGTGCAAGAGAGCAAGGAACAGGGTTACTTGATTCTGAAATACAGGATAGTAACTGGCAGGTGTTACAGGAACAAGAGCAGATCAAGACAAATGAGTTTTATGGACAGCTGGAAAAGCAGAGGAAGGTTTCTATGCATCAGAAAAGCAAGCAGGAGAGAAATGAGAGAAAGCAGAGAAAGCAGATTTAGCAGCAGCAAAAAAAAGAGAGGAAAGGTAAAAGTATGAGAGAGATGGGAGGAAATTAAAGAGGTAATTGATGTGATTAAGAGAAAAAGTAACATGATGAGTTAGAAGAAAAGTATGCTTAAATCCAATATGGGATTGGGGAAAGGTTTATAGAAGCACAGAGAGATGAAAATAATCAGTGGAGATAACAAGAACAGACTAAAAAAGCAACAGCAGATGATCAAATTAGTTGGATTAATTTGAGAGGTAGAAGCAGTTAGACTGCAAGCAGAAATCACTCTGGAACAGTGTCTCAAAGGATGAATTGCATTAAAGCAGACCCAGCAACCATATTTTCATAGGTATAGGCTGGCCCTTAAACAGCACCTGTGAAAGCACTGTTCTCTCTGCAAATGGATTCAGATAACCCAGGGATTATCTAGGTGTGCTAGCCATGGATGTAAAAACAGCACTGAGGGCGGCAATCAGACTGTTGCAACAGCACGTTCCCTCTGTGCTTTTCACCACCCTCCCATCACTGATGTGTGCCATTCCCTACATCTTGCATTTGATAGACCTGAGACTCTACATCCAAGCCTCCTTGTTCCTTACCACTCTACCAGAACGGGCCAGCGATCCTTCCCACAGTGTAAGGCCGTGTCCCCCACTAGGTCTGAGAGCAGACTGGCTGAAGGGAAGACAGCCAGTTACACGGGCTCTGCCCTTCCCCCCCATCGGCCTTCAACGGCCTGCTGCTCCCAGAGCCAGGAGACCTGGGGAGGAATGTGGAGAAGGAAGCAACACAGAGGGGTGGGCATCGACCCCTACCTTCCAGATGTAAAGTGCCTATAGATCTAGAAGAAAAGCTCTGGGGACAAACTTCCCATTTATCACCCACATTGTTACACAAGCCGCAGTGCTACCCAGTGACATTTTAAATGAATCAGCCACAGGCTATGCATGTAGAATGATGGATTGCAGAGTGGGAAGAGGTGAAACACCTTGCAAGAAGAGCACAGAGAAACAGAAAGGGGCTCTGAGGAGAGTCCCAAGACATAGGAAGACAGAGTTGCTGGCATTTACAGGCCCTCTGCCCAGCCTGTGTAGCGATGCCTCCTCTCCTGACCAACCGCTGGCAGAGGGAGCAGGACAGACACTTGGTGTGCATCAAGGGGGGCAACTGAGAAGTCAGAACAGCTCAAATCAGGGGTGGGGGGAAGAAAAAAAAAAAAAAAAGAGTTTATTGTATCTCTGCCTGCTGGCAGCTTTGCAACCTGTCGAAGCACAGCACCTGGAGCCCAGCCCTGCTGCAGCACAGGGCCCCAGCAGGGCCCCAGCAGGGCCCCACCCTGCAGCGACACCTGGCAGCAGGGGATTGGCCAGGAGCAGGAGCCACGACATGGGATTGGTCGGCGCCTCGGCACCACCACCTGGAGGGCCGGAAGGTGGTGGGGCTGGAGCCAGCGCTGCTGCCTGGAGAGGGCCTCTTCATCTTCCCTGAGCAAGCATATACCAGCCCAAAAGGATTAAGTACAGCCCTCACCTCCTATATGTCCCCTAGAATGCATTCTGATTGTGTATCCCTGCTTGAGAACAGAAAACAATTTGCTTTGAATCATGAGCATGACATGTCGCTTCCAGCACTGAGCCCGCAGCTGGGCATAAGCAGCATCCCCCATGACAGGACGGCTGACTGCCTCACCTGGGACCTTCGTGAGGAGAGCAATAATGGGGTGCCTCAGCAGGAGAGTGTAACATCTCCTTAGAATCAGAAAAATTCTTTTTGTCATTGATGAGGAAATAAGTGGAAGAACATGGCTGCAGCTTGCAATGACAATTGTCACGGGAAGTTAGGGGAAAACCAAGGTCTTCTACAAAGTAAAAGAAAAGGTAGCCTTGCCTGTCTTGTCACATTATACAACTGGCATCAGATTTAACAACTCGAGCTAAAGCACGAGACATTAGTAATAGAGTTTTGCAACTATTTTGACAAAGGACCCTGTTTGAAGAACTTAAGAAAAGAGCCTAGAAATCCTGCAATAATGTCCTTTATATTCTAAAACTTCAGCTTGAGAAAAGAAAATAATTTGCCTTGAGAAAACACGTCACAAGCTGCTAGCAACAGGCATTTTACTGCACAGGCAATGTGATGCTACCCAACAAATCCACCAAGGAAGACTTTTGTTCCACCAGAATTCTGTGTCTTAGGTATAGCTGTAGTAATTAAGTTTAGAAACTGCAAAGGAGAAACAGATCACTAAACTGAGCAACACCAAAGTAGAATTCTAATGACAATTTCAAGTTAGTTGAAGAAGGCTTAGGGCAAGGTACGGTATTTCTCTCTCTCGTTCACCCTCTTTAATTCTTTCTGTGTGATAAATGAGGTGACAAAATAAAGCTAATTTCTTTGTCAGAACAGACTTCTTGAATAACGAGGAGAATGGGTGTATGTGCTTATATGTTGGCCATTTTGATTTATCAGAAGAATTTATAAACCTGTTTCTTTCCATAATCATCCTTTTGAAAGGTATGCATTGTGTCAGTCTTCCTTCAAAACAAATGATTAATAAAGGTATGAAAAGTTGTTCAACACTTGATTCAAAATTCCATTAATTTGATGTCAGTATTTCCTTTAGGTAAGAGGTGTTTGAGTTAGACTGTGCTTTCAGGGTCCTCATCTGAACAATAAATTCAGATTACCAATGATATTTCTATTCTTCAGCAAATGAGCACAGAATTAACTTTGTGCCTCCATACTTTCAACCAATTAACTGGTTATATATCATGAGATTGGATGTGTGCCTATAACATATACATGTGCAGCTTAATGTTAAGGGATGCTAAAAGTGTCCACCCAGTAGTGGAGCTAAGAAAATATCCCAGAGACACACAAACATAGGCACAGCCCTCCCCACGACACATGAGGTTTTTTGAAGATGCAGATGTTCACATCAACACCCTCCAGGTCTGACTCCAGTAGAAAGCACAAAATTTCAGTCACATGCATATGGTCTCACCAATAGCTGGCAGTTAGTCCTTGCAGAACACACACACACATGGCATACAAAGTGAGATTATGCAGAGGGATAGTTGAGAAAACATTCAATAAGAAGGCATAAAAAGACAGAACAGGCTGTGCTAATCAGGCACAGGGCTCAGCCAGAAAAGCATACAGACCGGCCCTGTTTTACACCTGACCAGCTCCTTTTATACCCATTTATGTCTACCCTTCTTTGTTTCCTCCCTGCTCCCCTCTCTTCTACACATTGCCTCAGCACCTGGCATAGTCCCACTGATCCCTTTCAACACTCAGGACCCTCAGGTTTGCATCCTTAACAGTTGTGAAGTCCCAGTTTGCCTGCAGCTTCTCAGTTACCCATCAGTTACAGCTGCTGTAATAGTGCTCAGTTACAGCCCAGCAGTTACCTTGACTGACCAGGTTTATTTCTGACTATTATCTTTGTTAATGTTAGTTGATCAGGTTTTATGTCTCTGTGTGTTTGTCTTCCTCCCTTTCCTTTCCCTATCTTCCAAAAAAAGAACACCCCACCATCTTCACACTCCAGGTATTCATACCAACTAATGTGAATGACCAGGTTGGTTCTTATCACAACCTCCCTTACCATTCGATGGTCAGGTTTGTCTCTGTTCTTGTTTATGGTCCCTTTTTCCAGATACCCTTACAAAATCAGACATTCTCCTTCCACATACCCTTATGCTTTGAACTGACAAGGTCCAGGTGAATCCAAACTCAAATTATTTTTCTTTTTTTTTAATATGGACTGGAAATTCAAAGGGAAGAAGAGAAACTGTGATTGAAATGGAGCATGTTTGGGTGAGTTGGCTGTATTACACACATGGTTTTACTCCATGTACAATAACTGTAGAATAACTTGCTTACAGAACATCTGCCAAAGTGTAGAGCTATTTCTGGTAACTGGTATTATTTGATCTAGATGTAGTACTACTGAAAAAAATCTGAAATTACTCAATATAACTGGTTTAGCTGAATACATAAAAAAGCAGAGCTAAACTGAAAGAGTTTCCAAGCACTGTTTTTTTTCTGTTAAAGTTACGAGTGGTGTTCACTCTGTTGCCCCAGGCAACCTTTCAAAGTTTGTGATTGTCCTGGTTTCATCTGGGATAGAGTTAGTTTTCTTCTTAGCAGCTAGTACAGTGCTGTGTTTTGGCTCTGAGGTGAGAACAATGTTGGTAACGCACTGATGTTTTTAGTTGCTGCTGGGTCTTGTTTAAACTAAATCAAGGACTTTTCAGTTTCTTGGGCCCTGCCAGCAAAAGGGCTGGAGGGGCACGGGAAACTGGGAGGGGACACAGCCAGAACAGGTGACCCAAACTAGCCAAAGGGTTATCCCATACCATATGACATCATGGTGAGTATATAAACTGGGGGGGCGCGGCGTGAGGCAGGGGGCAGGCATCCAGCATTATGGCATCCCACGTAACCATTATGTGTGCTGGAGCCCTGCTTACCTGGGGGTGGCCGAGCACCCGCCTGCCCACGGAAAGTAGTGAATGAATTCCTTGTTTTGCTTTGCTTGTGTGCGCGGCTTTTGCTTTACCTGTTAAATTGTTCTTATCTCAAACCCTGAGTTTTACATTCCTTTCCAGTTCTCCTCCCCATCCCTCTGGGTGAGGGGGAGTGAGCAAGCAGCTGTGTGGTGCTGGGTTGCCAGGGTTTTAGGAGGGTTTGGAGGTCTTTGTTTTTTTTCTTTCTTGAGTCATGTGGATACAACCTCAAATAAGTATATGAGCCAGGGTGCAGGATATTAATTTTGATTGTATCTTTCTCAGAGTACCAGGAAAGAAATGCTGTTAATTCATAGCTCTATTAAATCATATCCCTTTCCAGCTGCTCAGTTCTTGACATTTCCTCGTTCTGGCATTTGCAGTGCTTTAGCTCATTTTCCATGTCAATTTCAAACTTCTCCTATGCAGCTGCAGCCATTCTCGTAACTCCTTCCTTTCATTCCTCCTACTTTAATTGTTCCTGCTAGTTACTTTTTGAATTCTGTTTTGGGTTCCACTCTTTATTGTTTCACTTTGCTTGCTTTGGAACTTTCTTTTAAGGCAATTTGGGAATCAGTGTAAGAGGAGAAATCTTGGAAATGTAATCAGCTGGGATCTTCTTGGTAAGATGACATGGGGATATCTGGAAATGCCAGTTTGTAGGGTTTAAGGATTTAATTTACTTCATGTATTACACGATCACACAGTCTAAGAAGTCCTCAGATGGATGTGTGCTCTGGCCACCTACACAGCAGAAATCAGTGTTATGTAAGGAATATTCAGATACTGAAGGAAACTGAATAGCTTCTTTGTGTTTCTTTTCTATTGCTTTCACTGTGGCATATCAAGCTTGCTCTTTGCATAGTGAAGTTTTCAGAAGTACCTGTTAAAAAAAAAAAAAAAGTCAATCAACTCTTCCTAGGTCTTTAGATTAAAAACAAACAAACAAACAAAAAAAAAAGACAAATTCTTCCCAGTCTGCTTTATGCACAAACCTATTCATAGAGTTCTAGTTAAGGGATTTTTGAAAGTTTACAAAACTCATTATCAGCAATGATTAAACATGGATGGTTAACCCTGGAGATGAATTTGGGAAGAATGCTAAAGCAGTGGTATTTGTCTCTAGATAATCAAGCCTGGAAAACAGAGTGCAAAGATAATTTGTATCCATTCTAAGCAGCTTCACATGTAGGGTTTCTCTGCATTTAGCTCTTTTCTCCAGTGTTTCACTAGCACCTTATTTTAAGCTTAGCAAATTACTGCTGAGGACTCAGACAGGTTTTCCTCATGCACCTTAAACTAAGTCAATTTCTTTTCAAGTGAGTGGTGCAAAAGGGATATAGGTTAGCCTTTTTCATCACTGGATTAGTTTTGATACTCAAGAATTCATCAGAATAGACTCCGAAACTTTTCCATTTATGAAGTGTAAGGTATATTAACAAAGAAAATTCACCAAAAGAATATTCACAGACTAATAGATGTAGTGTTCATTGGCCATATAGCTTCCTCCTTTACAACTACAAAAGCTTAGACTTGTATAAGCTTTTGAAAAATGGTTTGAAGAGACATGATCTTTCATCATGTTCATTGACTGAGCAAAGTTAATGTTATGACATTGTAAAAGACTAAACAGGGCAACACAAGTAATTATGGGCATGCCAGTTTGTGGGTGAAATAGTGGAACAGCTGTTGCATGACTCTGGTCATAACTAATAGAAGGTATAATTAACACCAACTAACAGATTTTTAGAAAATGAGTGTTGTTAAACTGGTCTTTTATAATTAAATTGGAACTCTAGTTAGTAAAGGAAAGAGAATGACTAAAATGTGCTCAAGACAAACCCTGTCCTTCCCATTCTCTTTCTCTCTGCCAAAAAATCACAATAAAAATGCTTAATGAACCAAATCATTTGGGATGTACATAGTGTTAATGTATAACAGTCTTCATTTCTACAATGAAATTGATTATTTTAGTGATCTTTGATGCCATCTCAAAAGGATACTTGTGTATGTACTGAACTCAAGTTCATGGTTTTGTCCATGCTTTTCCATTTAAACCTCATCTAGTTTTTTTCTTTCATGGACAAAAACATGTTTTAAAATAGGGTAACGTTAGAACATCTATGGGCATGAATGAATGGAACAAAAGCCACTTGGATACATTGTACTTTTCTGCCATTTAAAAAAAAAATAAATCACTTATTAAGCAGCAAAGGGCTTTACTAATTCAGAAATGCCACCAGAGTGACTTCTGACATATTTTGGATGTATACATTCCAAGTGTGAGCCCAAGTAGAGCTCTTTTAAATTTCTACCATTTTGTGTCAATAAGAAGAATCACAAAGGTACAGAAGCTACTGTGAACCATGTTAAATTTCTGTCAACCATGAATTCTGCTATAGAGAAGGGGAAGGAAACTGACACACTTCTATTATAGCTCATGTGAAACACTGCAATGGCATTTCCCCAATCATATGGTTCACATTTTAGATTTTTAATTTTTTTTATTATTATTATTATTATTCCAATCATAGATGGAAATCAGAAGGGTTGAAAAAAATATCCTCCAAAATTTCCATAAAAATACTTCAACCAGCCTTTTTTGTAACTGTGTCCTTCAACAACTATTGTATACTCTGGGTTTTACATTCGTTCAAGAAAACTACACCATCTCTACACAAAAGTTTTCTCTGTGCAGTGTCTTTTAGTTACATAAAAATGATCTTAAAATTAAATAACTCCATTTTATAAATTCTGGTTGTCATGCTGCAGATATTGATGGCTTTCAATCTGAGAGTAACTGAAGATATTTTTTTTTTCTTTCTATATAGCAGTTTACAGAGAAAGAGGAAAAATCACCTTCAGTAGGAGTATGTCAACATTTGTCAGTACATTTAGCATTCAATCGGACTATCCCACAAATAAGCTTTGGTACGTTGAAGGAATGAGTGCAGCAGAGAATAGGCAGGATACTTCTCCTGTGTTTTGCTGAGAAAAAAAAATGTATAATACTTTTGGTCCTGGTACAAACCTCAAGATAAGGTTTTATTTATTCTATAGCTGTTATTATCTGTGACCTGTACATATTGTCTTTAAAGGGGGATTTATGCCAATATTTTAATAAGTATTGCTGCTGTCTCCACAGCAGTTGACATTTTTATGCCACACGATGACTCAGAAATGTGCTTACTGTTCTGACACAGATTGTCAAGCTGTGTCATGCCATCCACCTTGGCCAGCTGTAAAGTCAAATACACAAATTGCACAGGAAGCAAAATATTTTTTTTTTTTTAAAAAAAAAGCACACAACAACTGAGTATGCTTAATTAAGTGGTCAAAAGATCATTTTGTACTGTCTCTGAATGTCAAAGCATCCTCCTTTATTTTCTAGGGCTCCAGAGACTTTACCATCTCTAACATGCAAATTTGTACGCCTTATACATAGAGATATCTTTCTGTCATGAAAAAAAAAAAAGAAAATATCATGAAAACTATCTATATTCTAAATGTAAAAAGATTTCTGTCAAAGTGTGTGTAGATAATTACTACAGCTAGGAGAACACAGAAAAGCTGACTAGTAGCTATTTGTCTTGCACAGAAATTCTACCATGTTTGAAGCATAAATGTGCATGGAACTGCTTGCGTTTTGGTCTGAATCAATGTCTCTGAGCTGAAGTTTCAGTCTCCAGACCAAGGGTCATAGGCAGAACGGCTTACTATAGGAAGCCAGTCACCAAGAAACAACAGGCAGCTCAAGTGAAAGGTTTGCTAACTTCTGTCCCAAGTATTTCACACATGCACTGAAACACAAATGCCACAGGAAAGAACAGAATCTGTTTGTAAGTCATCAGTGAGGAACAAACTAATGCAGTAACATTCTTTGAGTCATATATGTACAAAAATTAATCCAATAATCTCTGGACATTACTAATTATGCTAAGCACCAGAACACACTATGTATATAGTTCACACTATGGAGAAGCAGCAGGTTGAGCTGCAGCCCAGACTTTGGATCTGCATCGAAGGCTGGATTTCACCTCATCAAAACTCCAGTTGCATTTCCAACAGAAGGATGGCCTTTTTCACACAGGCTTTTACTTAGGCTTTAGGTGGATAATGTGATTTTCACTCACTGATATACTCCTTGTTATGCTAGTGTCTATGATAACTCCAAACATGGAGTACATAATTGGAGTAGCTGAAGGATGATCTATATGTGTTAGAAGATGCTACCTCAGTGGGATGATGAAAAAGTATCCTTTTTCTACTTATCTTTTTGTTGATATCTCATGAGAAATTTTTTTATACAGAAAAGTATGGTTTATACCATATATTGTAAATTTATACATTTCTTAGAACTTTCCATGTGTCTTTGATTTTCCCAGCAATTCAATGGTACTTCAGTCCTAAACTCCTAATCTTAGATGGAAATTCTACATCTTACCTCCTATATTTACTTATAAATTTGTGTGTTAAAATATAATTTCACTGTCCTTCAGAAAGAGGAGTTGAATGAAAATCTGTACAGCTTTAAGCATAGTTCCAGCAACTGAACACTTCATTCTTGCTTTTTTTCCCCCATTGTAAACATTCTCTAGATAGTATTGACATATTCATCCCGAAGTCACATCTTGCCTATCTTTAAGTGACTCAGGAAATTTATACTTAAGTTAACTTCAAGGCATAATTTACTCAAGATGTGAAAGTTGGTCTGTACTACGATTGCACATCACCAACAGAAGAAAAGATTCTGGACATGGTGTTGACTGAATGCAACAGATGCAAAACCAAAAATATAGAACTCATTTTCTCAAAGCTGCCTTGACTCTACAATACTACTAAAACCTGCTTGTTTGAAAAAAAGATCCTTTTCAATATAGTAAAGAGAAAGGAGTAAAGCTTTTAAGTACAAAGTAAACCTTTTTTCCTGAGTAAAAAGTTATCTTGTTCCCACAGTCAGAAAACTGCAATATGACACTGATCTTTAAAAAGTTGGTGATGAGTAATGCTTCCTTCACCTACTGTATCAATATACTCTAGATTGAATGGGCCAGACATCGTTACTGAACTGAAGTTACACATATGTTAAAGAAGGGTTTTTAGGTCCTGAGTCTAATCACTTCCTAGGCTTTGCCCTGACTTTATATAGATATAAATATGTACACACAACATTCTGTTTTGTGCCTTGCTCCTCCTTCCACTGAAAGACATACTCTGAAGCACAGAATAAGAAGTTATTTATCTGCAAGATCAGAAGCCCAGAATACCAAGACAGGCTGCATAAGGCATCAAAAAATGTTAATGCAGTTTGAAAAACTTCCAGTCCTTATAATGAACTTCATATCCAACCTAAAATTTCCACTTGTGTGTGCTGAAAGGTCAGCATTCACCTTCTTATTCACCTCAGTAGCTCTGGGGGAAAAAACAAATTAAAAACAAGCCCAAGGAACTGATAGAAGTCTATGAATATGGATACTCACCACCTTTCAAAAACCACTATGTCATGGTTTAACCCCAGCTGGCAATATCAATGATTCATATAAAAGCATTATGTGAGTTAGAATCAGACCTAAGATTACATTCATGTTGATACATGTGTGTCCATCTAGTGGCTTTAGACTATTAACATGAAAACTGGATGTTTTGGTGGTTTGGGTGGGGTTTTTTTTGTTTTGGTTTGGTGGGTTATGGTTTTTGGTGAGGTTGTTTTCAGTTCAGTGTTCTATTTCATATTAACTAAGGCACTGGTCCTTTAACGGTAATGATTACAACATTATGGATGTGAACATCCTATATGACAAGTCAACCACAGCACTTTGTCCTTTTTCTGCAATGCGTTGCTGTATGGTCTACTCACACTGATAGGAAAGAACCCATCAATGTGACAGCACCTGTGCTTAGAAATTGTTTTAAGGTTATGACTAAAAAACACAAGAGGAAGGAGGAAAGAAGGGGAAACACGTTAATACCTAATATTTGCAACCGTCAAAGCTGCCTGCTGCATCAGATTAGATAGGTTAGAAAGCACTAATTTAATGGCCTGCATCCAATGTGCTAGGTTCCTTATAATCTGGGCAAGGCTGTTCTCTGGTATACCCTGGAGTGTTTTCTCACCATGTGAAGAGGGAAATAAATTTTATAGGCATTATGTCCTTCCCATAAAATGCCTGAACTCCTTCATTTTTATCTGAGCAATGATGCAAGACAGAATGAACCATCCAGTTACACTGCGTATGGTATCACTTCTGAGGAAATCTCCATTTCATGTACCATCATTATCCCTAAGCTTCTACATTTAAAAAGCACCCAGCCATTCTGTGTAAGTGTTGACGGTAGACTCAGCTCTGGCAGTTATCATTATATTGTGAGAAACTGAAGTCTTAGGGTGGCCCGCATAAATCTTATGAATATTTATTTTGGAAGATCAAGACCAAAGCTAACAGTAGAAACATCCAAGGATCAGAAGGTCTGGGAAATGTAGAAGTATTGTTCAAATTACTCTGAATGTAAAAAGTGTAGAAAAGCAGGTAAGAAGCTCACAGGAGATCTCTCTCATTTTTTATGCTTTCAAATATAAGAATCTCAAAAATTTATTAGGATGCCAGTGTAGGAGAAACATATAAACTTCACACAATCCCTTTTGCAAAGAAGTTGCACTCAGACAGACAGACAGACAGAAATGAGGAGATAATGTGATAATGGGGAATAAAAGATGGTACTTCTGACAATTCTCTGTTCTTAGCTCTCTCTGAACATCATGGCAAGGCAAATTTAAATGAAAGGGTTGAAAAGAGAGAAATGAGGAAATGTGGGGAATGTTTTCAGGAAGTGCATCACAATCTTGAAGACAGTAGGAAAAATCAGGAGGATGCTTGATTAAAAATCTGTTAAGAAACTGGTTTTGTGTGCCAATCGGTAGCAGGTGTCAACTACTCTTCACTGAAGGTAAAGATCATTTGTGGGGTGGAGATGGGTTGTGAAAGGGCTTTCATAGAATCATAAAATGGTTTAGGTTGGAAGGGACCTTAAAGATGATCTAGCTCCAACCCCCCTGCCACGGACAAGGACATGTTTGAAGGTGAAGCCAAGCAGCTTGTGTTTGAAGTGGCAGAAAAGCAGTAGCTACTGGAGGGAGGTGTAGAGAGAGGTGAAATGGTCAAAATGACAGACCAGGAAAATGATCTTCACAGCAGCTAAGCAAGATTGCATTTGTCAAAGTCAGAGAAAAAAGGGTGTTGCAGTAGCTGAGACGTGAGATATTTCAGCTGTGCAGATAGATAGCAAAAAACACATCTTAGATATGGTCTGTAAAAAGAATCTGTGAAAACTAGACATTACCTAAAGTGAGGATTTAGAAAGTGGACTCAGTCAAAGGGGATAATCATCATTCTAGGCATCACAATTACCTAAGGAAAAACACTTCCAAAATGAAAACAGTTGACTTATTAATAACAGGTTACTGTTTATCACTGTAAAGTCCCTTTGGAATATACTGAGCTTGGCTGTGTTTTCTCTGTGTTTCTGTTTCCTCTATCTCTAACTGTATTTCCTTTTTTTGACATCACTTTCAAAGGATAGTCAGATTCAAAGTAAGAATGATTTGCAGTGCTGGTACATGACAAAATGCAGTTTTACACTGAAAACCTTAAGCACTTTCTAGCAAACACAGAATTTAAGGCTGAGTGCTAATGCTGTAGCTTTAGCTAGGAGTTCGGCTTTGCAACTAGGAGTTCAGACAATGGCATCTCAGATTAGAATGGAAGTTTTATAGGTTTCCTGTGTGCAGTAACATCTGATGCTAACACTTCAGGAGATGGTAAAACCTTTGACCACAGTATGTACTTGTATGGTGGTGTACAAAACAGGTAGGTAGAAAGATTTTTAAGCCCAGAGACACATGATCTGAAAATAACTGGGAACCAGCACTGCTGTTTATACTGAGCAGGAAATTACTTGAATAATAGATGTACTAATTTCACTCTGGTCCTCAGAATGATCAGAATATCAAAATGGCAAAATCTGTTACCTGATAATACACTTACTGATATCCTGGGCACACATTATTTGTGAATAAAACAAAAAGTGAACCCAAATAACAGCATGGATTTGCCATAGGGTCTAGAAGTGTTTTAGTGACATCTTCAGGAGCCTGAGGTCTCCCTCATACTAGATTTATGTCTTTCTCTCTCTGCCATGAGCTGTGATACTACACCAGAACAGAAGCCCTATTTAGACAGGATTTCCATCTACGCTTACCATACACTTTGCCATAGCAATATACTTTTGCAACAATTTATAGCTTTGTTCATGAGCATTTAGAAATATTTTTGGGTTAACTTTTTCATTTTTAAATGAAACACACAATATTAATACTTTGTGTGTTTCTTCCATGGCCCTTTCTGTACTGGCTGTTGACAAAATGTGGCAGAGAAAGAAAAGAAAATAGGAAGAAGGGTTTAGGACTAGATTCTTTTTCAACTGGAAGAAATTTCCAGGGAAATATTTTTTAACAAAGGATCATTTTTCATCAGAGTTTCTAATAAATTTGTTGACCAGCTTTACTTAATATTTAATGTTAAGTTAGGTAGTTCATTAACAGTTGCAAACTGAAATTTTTAGGTCAAACTGGTGATTACACAATAGAGATTGATGCATAGCTAGAGGTTTTTTGAATTATTTTATGTTTTATGAATTATTTCCTTCTAGGAAAACTCAGATTTTTCACATATATTAAATGAATACTACTGAGGATATGAGATGCAAAGCTCAGCACAGAACTCTGAAATCAGATACTCTTTTGGACAGAGGTCTTGTTCCACTGTTACTATTTCTAGCCGGAAATGTTAAGTATTGCAGTACTTTCCAGACCATCCTTGTACATTGTGAGATTATATGACCAAAATGAATTTCAACTCTTGACTCTCTGGAAGGAAGACATTTAGACTAAGCTAATAGTCTAGGCTTATATGTTCAATGCAAAAGTACCCTGACAAAGTTTTTCATTACGTTCTGGGACATCTGTGTAAAACTAAAATTTCCTACAGAGAAGTACATCTCCATACTGATTAGACAGGTAGCCTAAATCTCATGCCTCAATAAGAGCTTTCCTACTTTATTCAACTAAAATCTGAAGTGTCTATCCAGATGTTTTATTCAAATAAATTTCTGAATTAGCTATCTAAATATCAATGACATCTAGAGAAACAAATAAAGTCATGGGTTTATTTGTTTATTTTCTGGACAATAGACCTATCCATATTAAGGGAATCATTTGCCTAAACATTATTTTTAATGTGTAGTAACAAGAAAGAGAGAATTCTGACTCTGTTTTCAGAAAGAAGGAAAAAAAAAAAAAAAAGATGAATGTTTTTTCTCCAGGTAAAATACAGGAATTTGACACAAATACTTTGAAACCTAATCCACTCCTATCACTGACTTCCTCATTACAAGTAACCGTGTCTGCATTTGTTTGAGATAGGCTTGAGATTCTCTGTTCTAGCATCCCACAGACCTTTTTCATTTCCTCATGTGTTTTTTATTTTATTGGTGTGTACGAATGCATCAGTACTATCAACTTTTCATCAAGAATACAAGACTTTTCTACCTTCTCCCTCTCAAGCTCTGTTCTAGAAAATGCCACCAGTTGCAGAGGCATTGCAAAAAGATGGAAGTCAGTCATCCCAGTTCATGAGTCCCATATAAAGGGAGCAGTTGTGCTTTCCATTGTATGAGCTAACACTTGGGTAGAGAGAAAATCCTATGTGATATGATGTAGTTCAAGGGTCATGCCTCTAGAATCCTGTTTTTAGTTATATTCTTGGGTGATTTGGGCAGAGGGGAGAAGGCTGGTTTTGGTTTTGGTTCAGATTTTTTTTTTCTGTTTTTCAAATTTTTCATGTCAGCACACATTATATGCTTTTGAAAAGGATAGTGGAGCTGGGACCAGAATTTATGTGACTTTCCTTCTTATATTCACAACTGCTTTGACTCTGTCTTCAGTTCTTTATTGATCTTTTGACATTAATCTCTCCTCACTTTCTTGACATCTGTTCTGAGCAGTGAAATGATTGATCACAAAGCTGGCCAAGGATAGAAGGAAAAGGTAGCCTTGAAAACTATTTCAAACATACTGTGTTTTGAGAATGTTACCACTAATACTATCTTAATTAAACCAATACATACAACCCAAGTTTCATTTGACACTAATATGTTTTTAAATCTTTGGACCTCATCAACATGATTGTGACTAAAACACTCCAAAAATGTATTTGGCACTACCATCTCATGTGGCTGGCAGGAGTGAGCTGCATACAGACCCCTTGGCCTTCATTTTCCTCTGCCTGTTTCTGCAGATGAGTTAGCCTTTGAGGCTATCTGAGAGTAGAGCTGGCAATTGCAGGGCCCAGATGCCACACTTGGGGTTCCAAGTCCTGAACAGTAGGATTTGTAGCTGGCCGCTGCCATGTGCTGCTTTAGATTCACTGTCCGTAACCTCGAGGGTTTAGATATAATTTGCCTGCTGCTGCCTTGTTCATTGGTATCCATGAGATGTTCACTGTTCCCTGCCTAAGATCAAGCCTGCAGCCCACAGCCTGTGCACGTCCAGCTTTGTGCTCTACATTCGCTACTCCTGTCACATAGGAAAGGCGTGTGCTGGCCAGAAGAGTAAATTTCATGCCAAACATGTATGCAAGCAGTGGATAGAAGGTTTCTGGGGAAACACAGAGTAAATTCTGTAAAGTCTTTCCATAAAGTCACATGTTTTAAATGTGTGAATGCAAGTAATTTCTTCTTAAGCAAACCTTTGTGCTGGTATAGTAATTCAAGTTGAGGATCTATAAATGTCCTTGAGATAAATATTTTTTAAAAGAAGGTTGTTATTCAACTGTCTGAAGTACCACATTAAAAAAAAAAAAAAAAAAAAAAAGTAGAAGCATTTACTTTATAATCAGAAGAGGTATTGATTTTGAAATAAGCAAGCTGGAGGAATAGCCAAAGGTTTCTCTAACGCAGTCCTACAAGCACTTCAAAATACAGAACACCTCTTCGAGTTAACTGGGTTTCTAAAAATTTCTCCACACAGGGATCAGTTACTAGTAGCCATGATCAATACAAAAATTACTGCAAAAATAAATCTTGCTTTCATGGAGATTATTTCAGTGTGTTATCTGGGAGAGTAGGGACAAGAAGGTCATATGTTTTATCATTAGCAAATACTGATATCTTTTATGTTCAATGCAACCTTGTATGCAGCACAACAGAAGTCTTCTTCCCTCACCCACCCCCAAGTCTCTTAATCAGGTTCTTTTTATTGGAGTTGTTTGTGCAAATAATATTCCCAGTTATGATCATAGCAAGAAGTACACTTGAGTAAAAGACAAAGAAACAGGCCCTAGATTTGTGAACTGGCATGTTCCACAGAGGAAAAAGATAACATGAAAAAAGAAGTGTTATCAAATGGAAATCTGCAAGAACTGAGTTAAAGGTTGAATAAAGCCCTATGAGATATAGCAGTGGAGGCTGATAACGTATAGAAAGACTGTGCTGAAATAAAGAGGTACAGGCAGATGTCATATCTAAGGAGCCTGGTAAAAATATTTTAAGCAACCCAGATGCCAGCCTTATCAATTTGTAATAATTTGGAGCTTTTAGCAAACACAAGAACAATGGAGAAAGAATAGCTGAAAAAGGAGCTGAAAATTCTGAGCATTTTCTAAAAACAATAATAAGATATTGTGTATGCCCTACAAAGTAGCAAAATACAGAAAAAGTAGTTTGGAAAAGAAGGTGGAAAAGTACTGGAAAGAAATGATAGTGAAGAAAATAAATAAGCCTTTTATGTTTAGTCATTCCATTTGTACATCTTCATTGATTTTTTATTTTACCTTTTTGAAAAGGTTTAAATTATTAGCTTGTCCTATGTCATGGCAGTACATTTAGACATACAAACATATGCATCTGGATACAAATCATGTATATTATGCATTAATTTAAAATGTTCAGTCATTAAGTGTGTGAAAGGAAACCTCTCTGTTTCCTTGCAGAAACTGCAAAATCCTGAGACTTATGGCTCCACACAGAAGCAGTTCAAAAGCTTGTGCTTTCAGTCATGTTTTTAACATGATGCCTGAGTGATACATTTTCCATAGTACACTAGAGTCAACTAGACTGTTACTCAGTGATATAAGCAACGTAGGACCAAACATTCTGCACTGAGACAACATTGTTCATGCTGAACCCTAATATATTAAATAAAAAATATATTCAAGATTATGTTCATTATATTTTTGACAGCAAGTATAATAAATTGTGCCCGTTCAGATAATAAATACTTATTTAACAAGAATTTTGACCAAAAGCCAATGAGTTCCCTAAGCAGTAGTCCATGAAAAGGCATATTTGCATGTATCAGATTAGCTGTGTAGCTTCTTTCATCCAAATTCTCCTTGCTTTATATGATGATGTTAAAGAATCATGTTCTTATATATCTGTAAATATCTTATGCACTTTACAAAATCCAGTTTGATATTGTATCACATCTTTTATTAGTAGTTATTTCTTTTATCATAATCCTTAATTGTGGATCAAGACCCTAAAAGAAGATAGGGTTCAAGCAAGGACCCGAATGGTCATCCTCATTTTATATGGTTGACAATCAGATAATCTGTATCAGGTATACAGATAGAGAGACATACAAGGAATACAAGGAGTATGTTTGACAGCATGATAGATGAATTTCAGTACTGCAGCTGGTATTTTGTAAGCATCACAGCAAAAAGGAGATTTAAAGGAGGAATTCAAGAAGAATAGCAAAGAAGCTTATCTGATTAATTTTGTCTTTTTCTTTCCTCTTTCACTTCAGGTTACATGAGGCACAATACCATTAAGATCTGTGGAAGGGAGTTTTCAGAACCATTACACATAATATATGCATATGGCAAAGCTGCAAAATGAATACTTGTGAACAGGAACAAGACACAGGGTGTTAGCGCTCATCTTGCCAATGCACATCCAACATCTGTACTACAAAGCAACACTAATTAATTTAGAAACATTCAATGTATCTTCAACTGCTATAAGAAACATGAATGTTCTGCAATCTTGGTAGTGATGTTGTGGAAGGCAATGGTGGGGCTTAATTATTGCTGTCTGATATACATCTGTCCAGAAATAACTTCATTGTATAATGGGTAGAATGTACAATTTTTTGTCAGATTAGTTGTTTGATAAGTCAGCACTCTCTGAAAAATATAAATGTTCTAGCATAAACAAGTACATTTGCAAGAGCATTTGCAAGTACTGCCCATTTATTCTCATGTGCCTGCTCCTAGGTGTCTCTTTTTATAATTTTGAAGCTTCATGTAATTGTGTAGTCCAGGTTTTTTGAGATACATGTTCTGCCTGCAAGCTAAAGAGGAAATGCTGAAGAGTCCACTCTCTCTTTTTTCTTATGACTTGCCATGATTGTGGATATGTATTAGTGAAATGGTTTGGTTATTGTACGGCAGGGATGCTACACTTTCAAAATGTAAGTATTGCTAAAAATTTGCCAAACTGTGTCAAGATCAGGTATATGAAACTAAATATCACAAAAAAGGAATGCAACTTCAGTCATTTTCAGAATTACTTCAAGTATCTGTAGTCTATGTTTCTTTGTTAGAATATGTTATATTGCTCTGCTGCATTACTCTGATAAGATACAAATCCATAGCTAAAAGCAGAATTAAGATAATTATTCATCTGTTTCCTTTGAAGTTAATTCATATGTGGCCTGTATTTAGATATGTATGTGCTGCTATATCTATGAATTTGTGCATGTCTGTATGTATGCACACCTAAATACAAAATATGTATTTACATATGTGTATATACATACATGCATACTTACATATGCGTATATATTTGTATCTTCAGATTTACTCCTCTGATTTATGAGGAGATAGATATTCCCTGCCAGCTTTGACCTCCTTATTTTTGGTACATAATATGCATATTAGAAAATAAGTGTTCCTCATTCAAACAAACAAACAAAAAACCCCAAACAAAATAAAAAAAACCCAACCCAAACCAACCAACCAAAAAAAAAACCCTCAAAAAAACCCCCAACAAACAAAAACCTGGTGGTGGAAACACAGTATCTCTAAACATAACCTACTGCATGTAAGGAAACTTTAAACTTGTTGCAAGTTAACAGATCCTCTAGTCTGTCTCCTACAAGCTAGGAAGAGAAACAAATCCAAGAGTATGTATGCCATCAGATGAAATTCTCTCCTAAGACTCAAATGTGTTCAAAATACTACTTTGATGTGTAGAAGTAGGTCATGAAGTTTTATTCCTTTTATTGCTGAGTGGTCACCTTGTGGGGAAATTTCTGTTGTTTTCTCTTTAAAAACCTCTCCTCTCCTTCTTAGAAGCCAGTCTTTTGAATGCAACTAATATCACAAAACCTGAAGTTTTCATTTATACTAAGAGTAAACTGCCAAGGCAAATGTCAGAGAGAAAACACTGAAAATGTTATCCTTGTGTGTTGCCCTAGTTACCTACATGCTTGAGCACCAGTCATAGAATCACAGAACAATTTAGAGAAGGAAGGGAACGTCTGGAGAGTATCTGTAGAAGCACCAGACATCAGCTGAAAATAGGACCAACTTCAAAGTCAGATTAGGTTAGATCAAATTTGGTCAAGGACATTTCACATTTAGGTGTACTAGCAGAGTTCCTAAGATTTTCTGGATACAAACCCAGGACTAAATCTATCTCATGAGGTATCCTGTGAAAGGTTTTGATTTTTTAGCATCCTGCAGGGCAGGCCCTTTGCAGATCAGAGAAGTTTTCCTCAGTGACTAGCCCATGTTTTCCTGAAGATGATTTCAACATGTTCATTTCAAACAGAAGAATAGCTCTTCTGAATCTTAGCTCTGACTAATAAGGTATGGGAGAAAAGTAGCAGTTTTCCTTATACACAAGAATAAAATTTGGTCAAAGATTCTGAGCAACAACAATCCAATCACTATTTAAATAAATTTAAAAAATACTGTTTGCTTTAAATAAGAATCATTATGTAAAAAGGAAAAAAAAACTACAGTGGAGCAAAAGTTCGGTATATTACGGCAATAAAGCTATGCAGGAAAGTTCTACACTAATAAAGGAGTTTTACTGAGAAGAAAAGAGTAAAAAATGTAAACAAAATTAATAGTGATGTAGAACATTGCATGCTGTCATCATATTCCAATACAAAGCTGAACCACAGGATATTTCAGTTCTACTGCAAGAAAAGAATCTTTCAAAAGTCCTGAATAAAAAGAACAACAAAAAGCAAAATAAATAAACAAAACAACTGAACTCAGCTCTCAAATCAATTAGGGTTTTTTAAAAGAAATGTTCCAAATTTTACAGGAAAAGGAAAGGAAATTCAGATGAGGATCGAACAAGATAACTGATTAGATGTAACTGATGGAGGCACTCTGTGGAGCTGAATTGGAGGCAGAGATATACTGAGAAGCATCACCTAAGAATGCCTAAAGCCCCAAAATTGTGAACATGAGAAGAGACAACACAATAAAGCAGGGAGCCCATTGACATCCCCTACTGGAGCCCACCCACAGCTGCTTCAAGAGACCCTGTCAGTAATGCTATCAGCTACCACTTAAAATCTGAGGAGAGACAGTTTTTTTGATACCAATGCATGAGAAACCAATAGAGACAAGCGTAGTTCAGGTCTATTATCTTGTGCGCTTAATCTAAGACTTCATTTGCCAGCTGATCCATATATGCCATCTGAATATTTGTCAAAGGACTTTACAAGTCAAAATAATTGTTTAATTTGTAACTCACCACTCCTACGCTGCTTAGAAATTGCCTAAAGCTCCAGATCATACAACAAATGCAAGAAAGAGGAGTGAAAAAGCTGCCAAGTCTTCATTGCTCATGCTCCTGGGAAAAGAATGTTGTTCCACTTCTTGTATTAAATGCAGCAGAAACTGCCAGAAGTCCACATTGATTATTTTGTATGGACTCTGACTGAGAGTATGATTGCTCAGTGAAAACAGGGGAATTATCAAGTGGATTTAATTTTGGAAGAGATATTAACATATACAGTTCAATACAGCTAAACATTGCAGACACCATTTCATACATAATCTGAGTTGGTTAAATCAAATTCTGTGACAGGGAGACAATTTGCTAATTAATTGTTTAACTCATGAAACTACTTCAGGTTAATGGTTGTAAACAAAATATTTTAATCCTGTGGAAAGAAAGAAAATGTAATTTAAGTCTTTCTAGAAGGAAAGGACATCTACAACTGGTGTTTCTGCTGCATTGCTATTGCATGCTTATTTTGAGAACTGAGGGTACAGGTTAATTAACACTGATCATAATAGATCTTGCCATACTTTTTATAAAAACAAAGCAAACCAGAACAAAAATAAATAAGTTTATGAAATCAAATAGTACATTTTAGTCCAAATTTAAGAACAGTGTGACAAACCTCTGCTAATCTTATTTATAAATCCCCATACAGTTAATCAAGGAGGTCTTAATTGTGTTGTATAATTGAAGTTTTGCAGGAATCTTGAAACCAAACTCCAATCATTGTCTCCTCTTGGAGTTCTCTTTTAATAGATAGTATCATTAAAATCAATAGTAATTGATGCTTAGTTGGTAGAACAGAGATAGCAAGTGAATAAAAACTAACTTACAGTAATTTATTTTTCCCAGCTTCATTGTAAACACCATTAATAATCTTAGTATAGTTCTCATGGTATTTATTTTTTTTAATTTATTAAAGCTCCACCTCCTGGAGTCACATAAAAATTTAGCTTTCAGATAATAATAGAAGACTATTCTAATCTTTATACTTGAGAAGAAGACACTGAAAATTAAAAAAAAACCTAAAGTTCTGCAGGACAATTGACTTCCAAATTTATTCTTCTAATACTTCATGATGATAAACTTATCTTAAGATCTTTTTGCATCCAAATTAATGATTTTAAGAATATTATGTTTTGTAACACTATTATTTCAATCATAAATTACCAGCTGCTAGTATTAACAACTAGCAGGCTGAAAATCAGAATATCTATGCCATTAAAAATTTCAGGGTTTCAGATAATTTCAGATACTTTTGAGACTGTATATGAAAGCAAATATCTTCAAAAAGTTATTTTTGAAAAGTTTCAAGCAGCAGTTTGAAGCTTTTTTCAGAACAGAACAAAAGACACTTTGATCTCCAGATGATGCTTCTATCAGTAGTAGCTACAAAAAAATGATTATACAAATAGCACTTTTCATTATTGTGACATAGCAGTAGCAGAAGTATTTTAGATGTCTGTTACACCTAAAGACAAATTTAAAATGAGAATGTAAAATGTAATTTAAAACTTTCAGGAGAATTTTTATGGAATTTTAGAATAGATATTTATTCTCAAGATTATTTTTTTCCATTTGTTTCACAGAATTTCTCCGCTGTGAAAAGAGCTTTTTTTTCCACTGGAAAACTATCTTGTGAAAAACATCTTGACTATTTCATCCCACAACCAATTTACAAGCTGTAGGAGAGTAGAATAGATAATACTTAAGGGCAGCTGAGATTCACTCTCAAGATCAATATAGAAGAGCCAAGACAGACTTAAGCTCAATATTAACTCTTTTTATAGGGGGAAAAAGTGGGAAAAAATCCAACCTAAACTGTTCTCATACTGCCTCAAGAATTACGTGCATTTCTTCTATTAGTAACAAGATTTGAGGATGTAAGTCTCTGCATGCTGAGATGAAGATTTGCCACTAATGTCTAATTTGATTTCTCTATCGAGCAATTAGTGTATTATTAAAAATTCACTGCAGGGTCAATCTCTTGTTGATTTACATAATTAAGTTACCTGCTTTTTAAGTTAGGGTGCTTGGTAATCATTAAAGTCTGTAGGCCCAATTCCACCTTCCTCTTTGTATGCAATTTTACAGCAGGGAGGTGTCCCACAGACTTCAGCAGAAATACTCACATAAATAACATGACCACCAGTGTCTGTGAAATAGGAGCAGCACACTAGAATGATTATAGGAACACCTCCATTTCCATAAAGGCACTAAACGAAGTGTGTGAATGCAAAGGAGGAAGAGACTTGCCATTCTCCAAGTAGACTTAAATTAATATTTAATAGTAGGCAATAATGTCCATTTGTAATATTAAATTCTAGCTACTGTTCATGACACTTAAATGTGAAAGTTAATTCTAAATTCTTGGCCAGATCACAAGGGTAAATTCATAAAGACATGATGGAGAAATGTCATAAAATGTGAATCATGCAGAATTTAATAGAAGTAATTAAAGACATACAGAGCTATTGGAGAAATACTTTTAATTTTGAGACCTCTGGAACCTCTGTTTAGTCTTGAAATACTATTTTTGCTCAGTCCCATGTAAACAAAAATTAAAATGGAAACTTCCTTAAAGTGCAACAAACATGAAGTGATCAGAATCTTCATCGCCATGGGTTTTTTTTAGTGCATCGGTCTGTAAGTTCCAGTGCTTTCAGTGGAAGCGAAGTATGGTAAATGCTAAAAACTTTAGAAAACTGCTACCCAGAATTACTATGTCAGTTCTTGACTAGCTGGTATCACCTGCTAAAGATGAACAAAAAATATCAGTGGAAAGAAGTTGCAGGCATGCTGGAAAACATCGTACACAAAGGTGTAAATTCATCAGGGCTTATGTAATGTGATGAAGACTTCTGAATTATTTTTAACTAAATGCAGACTTTTGCAGACCTTGCTGTTCAGTCATTAACTAATACAGATAGTTCACTAATCACAAGATGTACTATAAATACTCATCTGAATGTTGTAATGAACTAAAACCAAGCATGTTTCTTTGCCTTTTGTGCTACTTGCAAATGAAAAACTCAAGAAATTAAATTTCTCTGGAAAAATGTCTTTCAAAGACACGTATATTCAGAAAACAGTGCTAAGTTTTTGCCATAAAACATATAATGCATGATATACTGATCCTTCATTATGCATTTCACACTTCAAACATACATGAGCACTTGAAAAGACAAACATCATCTGCCTATTTGAACTAGTTATAGATACTGGTGAAACTGATTTTTCATTCCAAGTTACTTTCTAGATATCATCTTAAATACTACCTGTAAAGTTAGATTCATCCTTCCTGTTGATTAAATACCTTCTGTATGATGCTATTAAACTAATGTCTTGCCATGACCCTCCCTTATGCTGCAGCTTATGTTAGGTCTTTAATGATGGGTTTTATTTCGAACTTAAAAGCCTAAGGTGACTCTGTTGAAAAATCAAGGAAATTCTGTTTATTTCAAAAGTAAAGAGGGGAAAAGAGTCAAATTGCACTATAAATTTAGGAGGTGGTGAGCAATAGTAACAGAAACAATATAGCTGTTTAGGTCTTCCTTTTAAATATGTCATTATTTACCTCTTTTTGAGTTCAAATCATTAAGACCCACTAGACGAGATACGGAGAGAAAGAATATTTGATGAAAAGTCAGGGGTAACCCTTAAAGGTATGACTAGATAAACTGGCTTTTGAACTGACAAAGGGTAAATGATTGATGATCTGCATAAATACTTTGAAACCCAAGACTTTGACCTGTCATTTGTTAGAAATGCTACTATAATAAGTGACATCCACAGCTAGCTCATATACCATCCAGACAGGCCAATTTTGTTTACCCTGCAAATTCTAACTGTGGTGAATTTTAATATACAATATCTGAAGAAAGAATCAGAAAATCATAAAAAAAAGATAATTTTTCCTGCTGTTGCTGACAAGGATGGGACTATAAGTATTTTATTCAAAAACTTAAGAACAGCAAAATTGTCAACAGTTGTAAGCAAAAATATATCCATTTTTAAAAGGACACATGAACCTAGGCTAAAAAACTTGGAACAGTACAAAGCAATGAAAATCATGAACACTAACCTTTCCTTTATGAGCATAAACAACTGATACATAACCATACATGGAAAGTGATACAAGGCTTTGAAATTAGTATTAGTATTTTTTTATGTTAGCAAAAAATGGCAGGTTTTTTCCCCAATAATTTAGAAATTCATCCAAAGGATATTGCTCAAGAATGCTCATATTAACAGGTAGATTGTTTTCCTTGTCCAGAAAAACATGTGGTTTATAACTAGAGTTATGCTACCACTCCTGCAGTGTATGAATACAGGGCACATTCTCATTTAGAACATCAGAGGATAATATTTAAAAGCAAAAGCAAAGAACTGTCCTTATTTATTTATCTGAAAGAGCTTAAAATTATTTAGTTGAATACTGTCAGTGACAGGATCATGCACCTATTGATGTATTTGTATTGGAATTTGTTTGCATAAGTGTCTTCTAGATAGTCCAGAAGGAATATTGTCACAAGAAATTTGTGGCCAAAGACCAAACAAATATGTAAAAAGTGAACAAGAAAGTCTTCTTTCACACATCAGTTGACTTTACTGTGAGCAGCACAGCTGGAAACATGATGTTCTCAGTCAGACTGAAATTCCTGCTAGACAAGTATCCTGTCCTCAGTAATGGGCAATCTTGAAAACTTAGGCAAAGGCATAAAACAGGGCACACTACAGGGCAAGTATACGCTATCTCTTAGTGATCTATAGTCTCCATAATGCTGTGAGACAGAGATACCATCATGCTCAGGTAGCATTAAAAGTATCATCTGATGGATGAAGCACAAGAGGGACAATAGTGCAAGTGAGCCCTAGATTTGGTTTAGCATCCAGTACTTTTTGGCTGAAGTCTTTTGAAAATGTCCTCTGATTTTAAATGCTCACTTCAAAGGCTGCCAAGAATAGAAGCACTCCACATTAGCCAACATTAAAAAAAAAAGTCCAGTTCCTCACCATTTTCTCATCTGAAGAAAGGAGGATAACAGTCTTAAATTTGGTGGGTTTTTTCTGGGAAGTAGGAAGACAAACTTTGTGAAAATATGACATTTAAATACAGCTAAAGAGCCATCAATATAATAAAATGGCCATAGTTCATTGCAGTTTGAGTTAATTAATTTAATTCAAATGTAGCCTGTTCTGATGAGAAATTCTTGGATATGAAACTTTATGGGATTCTGTGTAGTGACTTAAAATGATCACTACAGCTATGACTTAATCCCCCTGAAGGCAGTGGATTCCTGCAATAACTTAAATATACTTAGGGTCAGGCCCTGCTTGGATGCCCATAAAGTGTATTTTAGCTTCTGTAGCATATGAAAAGAGATTTTCTGCACGTGCCTGTTTACAACAGGCCTCTACAAATATGACTGCTGACATGCGGACTCCTGGTAAAATTTAAATAGATGTATGTTAAACTAGTGTTCTGGTATTTCTTTTAACTACTTGTATGGAAGGATTTAAAATACATACATGTTTAGACTTAAAATGTTCTTCACATCAGAATAACATTCACAGGAGCTCTCCAATCTTAAAACTTCAGCATGTCTTCTATTATCTTCAGGTTACTCGTCAGATTGCAATTAGTGGATTACTCTATTGTGTCCATAGTTGATGCTAATTTATGCTGCTTTAGAGGCCATAAAAATGTGTCAGTGATGTTTAATTGGAAGGGAAGAGTAGATAGATGGAGATACTAAAGAATTAGAGTGCCATTAACCAAAAAGACCTTTAGGAGTAATAAAGACCATCTGCCACGTCAGCAAGCACACTCCAGAGGCAGTGCTTCACTGTATCTTAAGAATCAATAACAAATAAAACCCACTATATTTTTGATGGATGTAAGGTGGGTAAGTTTTGCCCTTCGCAGCTATTAATGTCAGAAGATCAGGAGTGCAAGTCTTCAGTAGTTTTGTTCAGATGCTGACTACTCTTTTTAAAATAGTTTTTCTAATAGCAAGGTATTTTTATAGAACAAAGGTGGCATCTCATTACCCAGTTCAGTCTCAGGTATATATATTTTTATAGGTTGTTAATTAAACAATTTAGATTTTTTTTATTTAAAAAAATATATCAAAGGAATTTCCTTTCTGTCTGAATGTCACAGATTTGCTGTATTCCTGGGGTTAAATAAAAACTCTAGATTTGTTGATTTCTGCGACTTGCAGCAATGTTATTTCTAATCTTACATATTTACAGCTGAGGCACTTCTTTTATAGCAGCATCAATTCCTCACACAGCAACTTGAAATAACTAACTAGATTTGCAAGCTAACCAGTGTATTTATATAAATGGAGAGAGCCAACTGTCTGTAGTCTGACAAATCATAAAGGGAACAGTGGCATGCTCCTATATTACAATAAAAAGGTTATCTATCAAATAGTAAATTGTAATGGCTGCTGATGTTTCCAGCTTAAAAGAAAAAGTAACATACTGCCTTGATCTCACCAACTATTTGCTATCCATACCTAGAAAGCGAAATTATATACCAATCTAAGAAGTTCAGAACAGTTTGTATATCAAAATACTGCAATCAAGTCTCCTATTCATACATACCATCTTTTAGAAAATACCCTTATAGGAACTGCTTATTTTTAGCCAAACTGGGATGTAATCTAAGGGAACAGAAGTTTGGGGGATGGTTAAGCCCTAGATTTCATTTCCTGTTTTGTTTGAAGGCAGCCATTCAATCTTTGGTTTTGGGAGATTTTTTAACATCAAAATATCAAATATTTTTTTTTTACTTTTTGATATTCAAAACAAGCAAATTTTATTTCAGGATAAAGCAATCAAGGTATGTCACTCTTCCCCTCCTCAAAATTATTTGATAAACAAAAAACAAACAAACAAAAAAAGAAAATACAATTATTTTATTCAGAGTCAGACTAAATGTCAAGAACATTCTGTTAAAATAAGGTGTATATATAGGTAAAATGTTCTCAGCTAAAATTTTGCTATTTGGGCATATGTTAGAAAAGTCAATTTTTTCACAACAGATCTTAATAAAGAGCAATATAAGATATTTTTTCCATGCAAAAGGCATCAAACTATTTGTGTACTTTGAACCTTGTCTTTTTAAAAAAAAAATTTGAATTGTTCAGTGAAAAGAGATTGATCTTTCCCATCACCTTTTTTCACTTATGCTTATGTATGAATTTCTGTATAAAGGGCCAGTATTTAAACACAAGTTTTACTCACACTATGGAAAAAAAAATCTAAAAAAAGATGAGTGAATTATACTTGTATTTTCTTTCTATAATTGAAGCAATTTGCTTGCTTTTCAACATTTAGTCCTAAACACTGAAAACATATTCTATTACTTTGCTGTTTTCAGATCTCACACTCTAGTAACTTTACAAAAGCAGTCTTGAGGTTTCTGTCCAGCTAAGGTAAAGTATGCACAACTGTATTCCTTACTGGAGAGAACTCTAAATGTAACAGAAAACCCATCAATGCTTTTTCTTCTGTAACTGGAGAATGGTTGGTGACTGGTAAAATTACAAGTCTCTCACCTCTGTGTTTTCGTATATAACATTATGCCATTCTGATGTATTTTTTTTTCTGGAACAACTACACAGACCGAGGGCACATTGCATATGCAGTAAGAATAATGCCTTAGCCCTGTTAGATGTGCACATTAAGTCTCACACATGATACAATAAATCTATCATTTTTGAGTTTGCCATACTTGCTATGTTTGGTTTAAGCAGACTTTTGTAGTCTCCTATTTCCCGATTTAGGTCTAAGATTTTCCATAAGGTTTGCCATTTTCTCAGACACAATGAGGAACAGGGGAGCTTAATTTGCCAGTGTAGGTCAAAATACTCTGGGGTGACTCAACTGTCTAAAAGAACTGCCATGGCCAGAGAATTGATTAATTTTTTTATTATGGAAGCCATTCAAATGACAATCTGGGATTAGGTACAGCATACCTAGAGTTGTCTTCAACTTGAAATAATGGCTAACAGTAGGATTTATATCTTGTGAATTTGTCTACCTAAACATTGGGCATCAAGTCCAATTTATTTTTCAAGAATTTTTGCTGATGTTAATGGGAGAGACAGGTGCCTTCATGGGACAATTAATCATTCCATTGTTTAGATTAGGTATGCAGCACTCTTGGAAATGATGATCTTTGTCCATTGCCTACAGAATGATTCCAGATTGCTAGTTTACTAGTCCCATCTTAACATAAGGAGGGAGTTGTTCCTTCTTTTTATAATACATGATGCATATCTAAAGAGGGGATGTATTTTCTCTGCCTTATTTCCAGGCAGAAAGTGTTAAAATGTTCAAGTGTGCTAGATGGCTTTTTGCGGGGTTGCTTTTGGGTTTTGATCCTGATTTAAAATCAGCAGGATACCACACCTACATCCTACCTGTATGGGTATATGCGTAAGCTTTACATGTACGTGACTGCTTTGTTCTAGTGTTTCTGAAGCCATTTGAAGGACAAAGAAAATACAAATTAAAGAAACATAAGGTTAGATATTGGGCTGTATCAGGGCTGAATTGGCACCAAAACACACTAACAACTAGTTCACAAAAAACCACTGAGGTAGTGCCTTCATACAGGAAGACTATCAGGAAATATACAGCTGTCATGAAGCCACTTCCATCATCCCCAGTCTCTACAAAACAGAAATGGAGAAGCTCTGAAACTGTCCTTAAGCACAGTGGTTACAGTCACCATAACTGTCCACTGACACCATGCGTAGCCAAAATCTGTTCTCAGTTGCCACGTATGTGTAACACTTGGATTCTGCAATAAGTTAAATTTGGAAGAAAACAACTATTGTAGAAACTTCTAAATTTTAAATGAGAATTTTATCTATTCTTGGAAAATTAATTTGATTTTCATTCAATTAATGACACAAGTGTACTTAACTGAAAAGTATCCTAATCCAGTAAGTGTCATGCTATCTTCCATAGAAGTAAAATGAATACCTTTTCCTTGAGTCGCTGAAGTAATAAAAAGGCAGCACATTCTCCAGTAAAACAATTTAAGCCTTTTAGGTCTTTTCACGTCTCCTGTGAGTTCTCTGTAACTTTATCAAAAGAAAGAGCAGAGGGAAAAAACAACTCGGAGGAAAAGAAGAAAAGAATCATTGCTTACCAGCTTAGCAATTATAAAGCAAAGGAAGAAAAAAAGAGAGGATCAGATAAATTTTCTTATTGCTAACAGTTGCAGTCATCCCTGGGGAAAGGATTTTAATGCCATCCCTCCAAGAGGAAAAAAGCCTGAGCCAGCAGGTTGGTATTACAATACTTTTTAAGGTTTCCCTGGGGATGCTAAAGAAGAGAAAATGAATATAATGGTGGTCATAGTGGTGAGGAATGCCTAGACTTTGATGCAATGTAAATTCTCATTCAAGTTAACTAGTTAAACCCCTTTGGATGCTTTCAACCTGGAAAATTCTTGAATTTAGGTGTGCAAGGTTAAAATGTAGAACAATACATGACAGAGAAATGTTGCCCCATCAGGAACTTTAGGAAGCCCCTGTGTTTCCAGAAGATGAGCCTCTACTGTCACTCCAGGGGTTAAAGTAGGAAGGAAACAGTACGAGCCATGTTTTTTAGAGGTGCAACATTCTTTCTGGTATATGCTGGCCAGCACTGCATACTGCCATTGAAAAGAAAGTATGCAACTTCTAGAGAAAAAGATTTATGCTACCTCCCTCTTACTACATGGTACATATATTACAAAAATACTGAAGAAGAAGAATACAATGTCTGTTTCCCTTGTGCAAGCAAAAGTGCTAAGATTATTGCAAGAGAAATTTTTATGGTAGGCAACTGTATTACCTTACAGCTGGATATCAAATTACTTAATCCTCAAAAACTGTTTCTTTTCCTTCGTCATAAAAAGACCACTATATTGAAGAAACATATTCTGGTTCATAATTGTCCTGGTTTCAATTGTGATAGAGTTAATTTACCTCATAGTAGCTGGTGCAGTGCTGTGTTTTGGCTCTGATGTGAGAACAATGTTGACAGCACACTGATGGGTTTGGTTGTTGCTGGGTCATGTTTATACTCAGTCAAGGACTTTTCAGTTCCTTGGGCCCTGCCAGTGAGAGGACTGGAAGGGCACGGGAAATTGGAGGGGACACAGCCAAGACAGGTGACCCAAACCAGCCAAAGAGGTATTCCATACCATGGGACATCATGCTGAGCATATAAACTGGGGGAAGAAGAAGGAAGGGGGGGACATTTGGCATTATGGCATCTGTCTTCCCCAGCAACCATTACGCGTGATGGAGCCCGGCTTTCCTGGGGATGGCTGAGCACCTGCCTGCCCATGGGAAGTGGTGAATGAATTCCTTGCTTTGCTTTGCTTGCGTGTATGGCTTTTTGCTTTATTTATTACATCGTTCTTATCTCAACCCCTGAGTTTTACATTCCTTTCCGATTCTCCTCCCCATCCCTCTGGGTGAGGGGGAGTGAGTGAGCGGCTGCGGGATACTTAGTTACCAGCCGGGGTTAAACCACAACAATAATTACTGAAGTGCAGCATTTCTCAAATGTGGGGGCCAGAGGTTAGGCATGTGTGGGAATTTGACTCCTCAACTTTTAAAATTCAGCACACCAGATGTCAAGGAAAATAATCCAGCAGTAAAGGCGTTAACAATTAGGATTTTACAGCTCTGGAGTACACAGAGATTAAATCAAAAGACAATTTCCCAAATATATGGGATGAGAAAAAGAAACAGCAGTCTGCAAGGAAGGAAGAAAACCTGTGAAGTTTAGCTATGCAGCTGAATTTTAGAAATGTAGAAAGAATTAAATAAACTGAAAGGCTTTATGGGATCTTGGAGGATTATTTAGGTGCTTGCTGCCTGATGATAACATTGGTTATGACACTGAATCATTATAGATATATTGATGCAATAATATCACAAGATTGCCTGATAAACACTGCAGAAATACTGTTTATACTGTTGGATGCTGTGCAAGCAGCTTTTTGGTTAGCTGGAAATTAAAGCGAGCCCCACAGAATACAGGATCTTGAGGAAATTCAGGCAAAGATAAGCAACATTAAGATAAAGAAAATGAAAGAACCTGATTTAAGTTCAAAGAACAAACAAGCACATCCATACATAAACACAAGTAGGCATGTGGTCACGCTCAAGAGGCTTAATGGAAGAAAGGTGGAGGAGGGAAAATAGGAGGCCACAGTTCAATGGAGATCCTTAATTGATTAGAATGCCCACAGCAGTAAGAGACAACTGGAGGAATCAATTAAATATTACAGATGAGTTATGGCAAGCATAAAGCTCTTAAATAATCAAACGCAGGCAAAAAAAATAAAGTTAAAAAGCAAGAAAATGAAATATGTTAAAGGTATTCTTTTTGTGCCTTGCACATTCAAATGTTTTCTTTCTCCAAACGTTGCACTTCCTGGATTTAATACTTCAATTCTTTGTGGAAATTAAAAGAGCACATTGAAATAACTGAATGTTCAATATGATCGTCACGTTCAAGAGTGTCAGGAAGGGGCGGACTGCTTTCTCTAGCTCAGTCTGCTGGTCATGGGAGGAGGAAAAAACTTTCAAGTGAAATATGGTTTAACAAATTTACATAATAAGATTCTATATCACCCCCTCACACAGAAGACATAATTGCTTCTAGCTTGCTATAAGTTATCCTAACACAGTTATATACTAACTACTGACATTTTCGCTAGAAGTAACTCGTAGCAAGCTTTAATAAACTCTCATGAATCTCAAAAGGGACTGGCAGGCATTTCTAACTGAAATACAGACTCAGAGGTGGTAAGCAAGCTGTTTAGAGACGCTATATACAGAAGGTAATTTCAGCATATTGCAAAAGTCTTCTTAGGACTTCTGAAAACCTATTTTAAATAATATTGGTTTATATAAATTGATGTGAGTAGGTCTGAATTTCATGGTATCAGAATGCTTTTGGTTGGAAGGGACTTCTGAAGCAAAACACAACAAACACAAGCACATATATGTAGTTATACTGAATACTATAATACAATGGTCCAATAGTTTAACCTGAAAAATACATCTGCAATACATGCAGCAAGTCTTAGTTTCACTGCATGCTTACCACAGAGCATATCAAATGCCACAGTGAAATTAGAAGACACTTCCTCTATCATGTTACAATAACTTACATTCATATATGTGTATATATTTTTTTACTCTAGGGGATTGAAGAGTACCTGAGAAGCCATCTTCAACTTTCGGTGGGTATTTAGTTGTCTAAAGAGATTATCTGAAGAGAATTTTAATATCATCGTATAATTATTTAGATTCAGTCAGTCAGTCTGCGTGTGTCAGCTATTTAAAACGGACACCACCAGACAACATGAAAAATCACACTGACCTCAATTTGTGTGAAGTTTCACCTCATTTCCACCAATTCTAAATTAACTCAACTTCAGGGGAAAATAACTTTCAAATTTGAGAAAGAAACCCTTAAACTGCACACACATAGTTTCTCACAATGAAGGTCAAATGCACCACCTTAGTATTGACTCCCAGTCTTAATGTAGAAACAGCTTTTTAAGGAATTTCAGCTGGAATTTTATAAAAGCAATTACCTTATGCAAGTTAAGTATGAAACAACATTATTTTGCTTTTTGGCTATCATTACGCTGTTGTTTGAGAGTAGACAAAAGAACAATGAAATATTCTTTATAGTTTACTACTCCCTTGTGTACACAGGCACACGCACCCAACAAACACACACAGCAATCTATGCCTTTTGATCATTTGAAACTCAAGGAGTACATACAAGTGGGAAAGAAATATCACTGTAAGGGTAATCAAACACTGGAACAAGCTGCCTGGAGAGGCAGGTTGTAGGAACTCTTTCCTCAGACACAAATAAAACTTGACCAGAAAAGGCCCTGATCAACCTAGTCTAGTTGAACTGGCTTTGAATCAGGGGTGTGTCTAGACAATCTCTGGAGGCCCTTTCCAACCTAAGTTATTTTGTAATTCTGTGATTCTGTAAATCATAAATCCTACTTAGTCTAACAACCTTTTCTGTACAGGAAAAAAAAAATTCCTATTTTAAAAATTCATTCCTCTGAAATCCTGCAAAAAGATTTAGCAAGGAAGAGGCAGGTTTCCCGCTGGTCATTCACGTGTGACTTGCTCCAAGTCCTGAAATAGTGCTATGTGGAAAAGTTGTGACCCTTTTATGAGTGAGGTATGTATACTGCCTAAGCAAGGTCTTGTGAACACCTCCTACTAATAAGAAATTCTGCAGTTGTCAATACCTTACATAAGTCTATTTTAGACAGGCATTAGGATGTTTTGTAACCTGTCACTGGAATTATTTATAGGTTTCTGCATAACCCGTTGCGTTCACTTTCATGACCCTAATGACTTTATCCCTTGTGCAAAGCTCAGTAAAAACCTCAAAAAATAACTAAAAAACATGCTTTCCTTACTTCTCCACTCACAGCAGGACTATTCACAACAAAACGTGGGAAAGGGTGACTACTTTCATGGACTTATCTCCCTATCTCACTGTAAATATTATTGATAATCAATAGATTCAGTTAACCCTGGCTTTTCTACCTTCTGAGGTAACTGTTGATCCAACAGTTTTCTGAAGTTTTGTGGGAGATCCCAGCATATTAAGGAGAAGAAGGAAGTCATAAGGGGAGCAGATGTTAGAACTACTGGAGGATAAAGAGCAGGTTATAGTGTCCAGGGCAGCATGTGGTATCTTGGGCTGCATTAGGCAGAGCATTGCCAGCAGGTTGAGTGAGGTGATCCTTCCCCTCTACTCCACACTAGTGAGACCACACCTGGAGTACTGTGTCCAGTCCTCGGCTCCTCAATACAAAAGAGACATGGGCATATATGAGAAAGTTCAATGCAAAGGACCATGAAGATGATGCAGAGACTGGTGCATCTCTGCTATGAGGGAGGGCTGACAGAACTGTGGCTGTTCAGCCTGGAGAAGAGAAGGCTCAGGGGTGATCTTACCAATGTGTATAAATACCTGAAGGGATGAAAGGAGGTGAAGCCAGGCTCCTTGCAGTGATGTTCAGTGGCAGGACCAGAGTCAATGGGCACAAAGTGAAACACAGAAGACTGAACATCAGGAAGCATTTTTTCCTGTGAGGGCAACTGAGCAGTGGCACAGGTTGCACAAAGAGCTTATGGAGTCTTCCTCTTTTGAGATTCAAAAGCTGTTTGGACATGGTCCTGGGCAGCAGTGTCTCAGCTGCCCAGCTAGCGCAGAGGGGTTGGATCAGATGACCTCCAGAGGGCTCTTCCAACCTCAACCATTCTGTAATTCTGTGAAAGACTGTAAGACAAAGTGAGCTCTGCGAGATACTTTCATTTGTATTACCTCTAGCTGCATGGGCTACCCCACCGCTGAATCCTCAGTTTACTAAGGTGGTCATTTCTTTTTTTTTTTTTTTCCATTTTTTTTTTCATAGATGACTTGAAGATTTTATATGATTAAAAATAATTTTTCTTTCTTTGAGGTCTACATCTACAAAAAGATGCATGACAGCAAGACAGCTTGGATTTGCAAGAGAAACGAGCAAAGAAGTAAAAGAAGGTTAAGAAAAGCTCCTAAACAAATGAGTTGAAGCAACTTCTTGATTAAGAATTGCGAAATAAGCATTTTGTCTGTTGGTTAGGGGAGATGCCAAAACTTTTCAGACCTGAATTATAAAAAGCTTTAAGCAAGGTTTCACCAAATACAAGGTTACATAGTTCAGTACCAGCAGCATGAAAATCTGTTTTTGGCTCAGTGCTCTTAAAATAGAAGCAGCTGAGAAGAAACAACAGAGCATCTGTCCAAGCCTGCAGAAGAATGGCAACGGCAAGGCCATACTTAACAATGGACAAGTGTGAAGAAATTGCCACCAACCCAATCTGTCTATAGTAGCAAAACTCTACTTGCATCTTCAGAGGGGATATTGCATCAAGGCAGACATTTTCATACTGCTGCTACCGTGAGAGAAGGAACAAAGAACACATGACAATGAATTACTGCAAGGCTCTGCGGGACAGATAGTACAAAGTACGTAGGAAGGAGAATAGGAAACACATTTTCTACTGGAAATGCTCATTGATCTAATCAAACCTAATATGTACCTATTAGCACTATTAAATGCCTAAAATGTATATGTCCATAAACACACACATACACAGAGATATATGGACATGCAGTAATTGCAGTCAGAAATTTTGTAGAAATTGGACTGTATTGTGAACTTAAGAAATAAGCAAAATAGAAAATGTCAAAATTACTTCCCAGAATACAAATACACCCATATATGTGATTATTGGGAATATATAGGCACATACATGCTTAGAGAATATAATCTACCTCCTTGATAAGGCAGGAATGGAGAGTCCTGGTTTGTTAATTTTCTTCCTAGTAGCTGATAAGAGTGCTGTGTTTAGCATTTAGGTTGAGAATAATGTTGATAACACGCAATGTTTCTAGTTGTCGCTAAGTACTGTTTATGCTAGGTCAAAGACTTTCCAGCTTCTCATGCCCTGCCAGCAAGAGGGCTGGAGGGGCACAAGAAATTGAGAGGGAACAGAGCCACAACAGCAGACCCAAACTTACCAAAGGGATATTCCATACCATGATCATCCCATATGTCATGTTCAGTATATAAAGCTGGGGGGAGTTAGATGGGGCAGGTGGGATTGCTGCTCGGGGAGTGGCTGGGCATTGGTCTGTGGGTAGTAAGCAATTATATTCCACATCGCTTGTTTTGGTGTGGATTTTTTTCTTATTTCTCTTTCTCTTTTTGTTATCCCTTTCAATTGCAATTTTTATCAATAATAGTAGTAGTACTTTTTACTTTATTTAAATTATTAAACTGTTCTTATCTAAACCCACAGATTTTACCTTTTTTTATTATTACTATTCTCCTCCCCATCCCATTGCAGGAGGGGAGGGAAGGAGGGAGCAGTTGCATGGTACTTAGTTGCTTGCTGGGGTTAAACCATGACATGTAATGAGGTACCTTTTTCCACCAGAGCAGCCTCAATTGCAGAAGGTGCTTATAAATTGGATACCAATAACCTAGGAAAGGCTAATCCACTGGACCCTTACAGCAAACCTGCAGGTTATAGACAGTCTGCAAGGGATTCCTCTTCACTTAACTAAGTGCACTGAAATAGAATATCTCCCCTGTAAAGACCTATTATTTCAGTCTGTCACCATAGCTGTAGCTTTGGTTAATTTTCATCTGATTCCAGACACACAAAATTACAAGTTCTGTTCCAAGATATTGCAGCTATTGCCAAAGACCATGTGTGGGAAAAGAGCATAAGTATCTGCTTCTACCAAAACCCAGCTTTGCCCTCCTGAAAGTATACTAATAAAAGTGTGATATTACCCACACTATCTCATTCTTTTTCTTCCTGTCTCTTTCTATCTACACATGCAAACATATCAACAAGAAGGATATGAAGAAAGAGACAGAGATACATATTTAGTTTCCATTTTCTTGTCTTCAAAGCTTTCCAGGGGAAAAAAAAAATATCTCTATTACATTTCATTTTATTTTCAATCTTTTCCTCAGTTGGGTAGCTGGGATTCCTGCTTGTGTAATGAACAGTAATATAAATCCCACTTTATACTGATACTCCTCCTATGGTAAAACTTCCCTGTTTCCTGATTTACTGGTGTGTTCAAACATCTTACAGTTTGGGTTGTCTTATTATTTATAGGAGGAAATGAGCTCTTATATTCTAGCACTGTAAAATCATTTGGTAACATTTGAACATGTTCATTTGTTGGTTTACTGGGGCCATGGATAAATTAATTTTAATATGCAAGGATTTACCTACTTTCCTATACTTGCAAAAAAGACGATCAAAAGACTACTGCAGAAGCCAATAAAAATAAAAATAAACCTCTAATTTTCCAAAGAAATCTTCAAATATCATGGACAATAGTGATGAAACTCCGCTAATCCACACAATCCATATTAGTCATAATTTGTTATTTCTGCAGGCTATTGAATGTGGTGAAATTGTGTACCTTTTCCATGAAATATGGTATTGGGGTTTTGGGGTTTTTTTGTTTTGGTTTTTTTTTTTTTTTTAAGAAATGAAACAAAAGAAAAAAGGCATAAAACAGAAAACCACTGAAATATATGTAATAAACAAATATATATACAACTCACTGCAAAATTATCAAAAAGCCAGTGTTATTTCAACTAGTGAATTCCTTGTGGTGCAAAGAAAGTGTTTTTCAGTGATTTGTAAGACCTTTGAATCAATCCACATTAGTACTGTAGGCACTGCTCTCCTAGTTTAGAGGTTCTAAATCATAAAGTTTAGACTTTCCTTTGTAGTTTTAGCTTTTTTAATTGTTTTTTGGAAGTACTTAGCATTCTGCATTTCTTGGAAAGGAACCCAGGAATCTAGATAAAGAGGGTGTGCTTTAAACTAGAAAATACACCTGTGTTTCCCACCCCCACCCCCCCAATAATGGCCAGCAACCTACTCTCCATAGAATTTCATGCAAAGAACCCCAGCAACCACCATATATGCCTTTGAGCCCAGGTTAGGTGTCATTCATGTCAATAATATATGTACAGCTTTTGTTCTTTAGTTGTCCATTATAAAAAAAAAAAAAAAGGAAGAATATCTATTTTCCTGATAGGGGAATCTTGAAGATACAGATTTAAGGTTGTGAGAAAACTAGACCTTGCATTAAGGGAGCTAAAACAGGGAGTGGCCACACACTACTAACTACAGATTTAATCCATTATAGTCCCTCTCCTCGTACTACCTATTCTGTTTGTCTTGTGAAGCCATCCTTCTTTTACTTCCCACCTGCCAGGTGCTCATTGAATGCTTCTAATTCCTTTCTTGACTTGATGGTATCAAAGGTCTTTTCCAAACTAAATGATTCTATGATTGTCCAGTTGAATTTCAGTAATAGTAATAATAGTTAATAACTTCTTAAATCTCTCACTGTGTTACTCCCTAAGTCAACCCAAGATGGCTGGTACACACTGTTGTTATGAAAAAGGGATTTAGATAGCAGAGCTTTGGAAACAAGCCTAGAGAATTTGAACTGGATGATGTTTCCATGAGGGACTCATTCAAGACAGGCAAAAACAGAGTTCATGGGTGAGATATTTCAAGCAATGTGTGTGAACTGAGCTATGATGTTGCTGCAGTCATGATTCATTGCAGTTTTTAAGTTTTCATTCATGTAAGTAATCGCTGATCTCAGAGTTTAGAGCTGTACCCTCCAAATAAGCTCAGCTGGTCATCAGGAGTTCAATGTGTGGCAATAGTAAGAGGAAAGAAATATGCTGCCTTCTGGGATATTATTCCATGTATATTCATTCTATGGGAATGTGTGTGGTTTTCTGTGTCCCAGGCTAAAGTGAATACCAAGAAAATATTTTCCAAGTTTCAGAAAACGGTATTATAGATTAAATAGACAGGTCATGCAGTGCACACCAGAAATACTCCATAAATACACCAGGTATTTTCTCTCTTGGTTGTTTTGGGGTTTTTTTTTGCTTACTATTTGTATACAATTGACTAAGAACATGTTGTGATTAAAGGAAAAAAAACCAAACTCAAGCCCTCTGAGAGGTGAAAACTTTTGCAAAGCTCCATGTGTCACTTTTTTTCTGAATTTTTGTTTTCTAAATAACTTAATTGCTACTCCAAGATCATAACAGAAATACAATTCTTTTGCTTGTCTGAATTTACAAATCCTTCCCACATAAGTTCAAAGTTTAAGGTAACAATCAAGTGATATGAAACTTTTCTCTTGTCTGTTAACAAATACTTTCCAGAATATTTTCCCTCAACTACTGTTGGTGACAGTACAGTTTCAACCTACCAGAAAAATATGGTAAATTTAGCCACTGACAGAAACTATATAAAGTTTATTCTTCCCAGGGAGATATATGCATTGCATCATTCTATTGTCACTGTACTGTTAAAAGGCCAGTGAAAGGCCATTGCTTCAGGACAAGAGTCAATGAGCACAAACTGAAACACATTAAATTCCATTTGAACACAAGAAAACACCCTTTCATTGTGAGGGTCACTAAGCACTGGCACTGAGAGTTTGTGGAGTCTCCTTGGAGACATTCTAAACCCTACTGGAAGCAATCCTGAGCTCTAGGGGACCCTGTCTGAGCTGGATGATTGGACTAGATGATTTCCAGAGGTGCCTTCCAACCTCAGCTGTTCTGTGATTCTCTGAAAATCTTCAGAGATTCACTAACCATGCCACTGTATCAATGTGTAGCTGGAAAAATTACTTCTTCTGGAGAAATAAAACCCTGATGTTCTCTTCCAGTGCTCCTCAAAATGTGTCTCCATAATTCAGAAAGTACCTTTCGGACAATTAAAGTCCCATTGTTTGTAGCAAAGCCAATGCACAATATGCTTGCTGGAACCATTTCAAGTGAAAGGAATGACAGTACATGCACAGCCAGAGGCCACAGCTCTTCCAACAAAAGTTTACTTGATGAAACACGGCAATTTGATTGCTTACTATCATGTCAACCTGACCTTACAGTATGACATGGGCTGTTGTATCTTAGTGATTTAAAATGTAAACATTTTTCTCTTCCCATTTCAAAGTAGTAAATCAAAATGTAAAACCTTTTAACAAGTTGAATCCAACCACACCCAAAACTTCAGCTGAAGTACTTGAAAAAATTAATGTAGATAATTTCTTATTTCCTGTATTTTTTTAATCTTACACGAGGAAAAAAAGAAGTTCATTTTTCTTTCAGATTTTAAAAAATACATTGAAAAGTCATAGTAGGATCACTTTCAGTATTTTTCCCCAAAAACTGCTTTGAAAGAAAGAACGTGTTGAAATGTTTCCATGACTACTTCCGATGATTCTGCAGTCCTGAAAAAAAACTCTGCCTAGGACTTTGACATAGCTGCAACATAAATTTTCCCAACAATTTCTCCAAACATTCTCTACCATCTCATGTCTTCTTTTCACCTCTGGAGGGGCTTTGTGTTATCAGGAATATTTTCACTCTAGTAAGCAGAATATCTGCCTCTACAGATAGAATTCTTAAGGGAAGACAATGTCCTTGCCCTCAGCTCCTGAGAAGCTGTAATGGATACCGTTACCTACAAAGTATCTCTGTCTCTCATGGGATGTAAAATTCATGGGGTTCTTTGGTGTCACGTCAAATATTAAGTTTATAAGCACAATCTCAGTAGCTCCCTCATCTGGACAACGTGGGTGAGGGTGCCCAACTGTAAAGTGCTTAAAAGAATTACGGATGAAAAGCATATGAAAAAGGGAGATACCCTTCTTGCTAGAATTCAAACAAATAAAGCAAGCTTTTCATTCTTTATTTGCAAATTCAATTCTAAAACTTTCTGCACTTATATTACAGAAATAAAATCACACCTATCAGAAACTTCAAAGTTTCATTTATTTGATTTTAGCCATTAACCTGGTAAGCAATATTCTGCAGAGTTAGTTCTGATTCCATTCCAAACAGCAAAGCTTGTTAGCTACAATGTTTTGATGTGTTTTTGTCCTTCATTTGTATTTTGTTTGGGGTTTTTTCTCTCTTCATTTTACCTCTTTATTGCAAAGTATCTCACTCTCTTCTAATTTATGTATAGTTGTGCCCATCCTCAAAATGTCATTAAGTTGATAGGTCACACTTTAAATTAAGTTTGTCAAATAACAGTGTCATTTAGATCCAATAAAACAGTTATTACCAATTTTAATTAGGGAAAGTAGGAGTCAGGTCTGTCTGAGAGACATTCCTAGACATAACCATGCAGAGGGCCAGGCTACATGTTTTTTTCTTTCAAGTAAAGTCACTGATTATTGCAGTAGTTCTATTCAAATTCAGCTGAGGGTGCATTCATCTGTCAGCAGAACAAACCTCAATTAATGAAATGAAAGATATTTGGAAATTATAGTTTGAAGTGTTCAGCAGATCTCAAGTTTCAGTTGATTGTAATGGGGCTGTCTCAGATTTAATAAATGTGCAGTGTCTCCTTTGAAAGTGGTTACAGATGCATTCTTGCAACATCCAAGATCACACAATTGGGATGAAGACTAATATCGATCAGTCTAAAAGCAATGGGTTTTTTTTTTCCTCCGGTTGGTTAGTCAAACCTGTCAGTCCCTGAGCAACAACATATTATCTGTTCATACCTATCAGTTTAAAAAGCAAAGGTAAACACAGGCACAATCTTCAGTCATTGTTGAAAAGGGAGATACAACTGGAACAGCAAACCTAGATTTCATGTGGTACAGAACATATAGGTTATAACTGGATATCTAGGATACAACACAGGATACACCTGGAATTTGCAAAACATCTGCACTTCCTAAGTCTGTTTCTGCTGAGTGTTACTGCCCCTTTCCGTTGTATCAGCAGTAAATACATTGACTGTTTGCCGAGGAAGCTAATAAAGATACCTCTGCAATTATAATAAATCATAAAGTGACGCAGTTTTTGTTTGAGAGACTAGTTCTGATCACAAGTGCACAGTTCTTAGGTTTGTGCAGCTGTAATGAGTTTCAGAGTGTTACAGCAGTGGCAGAGGGCAATCAGGCCTGTGGCATGGACTAGTCTGCAGTTTCAATTGTTTATTAGGGTGTGTTTTTTACATGCAATGTCTTTTTGACACAAAAATACACATGTGCTCATGGCTGCAAAACAAGGATACTTTCATCAGAAAACTAAATGGCTAAACAAAAATAGCATCAATATGAAAATAAACAGTACTCTGTCTGTAAGCAAATAGATATCTAACTTGAAACAAAGTAACATTTACCTAAAAGATGTGGAGGTTAACTGTGGTGATTAAGAATGTTCTCTGGAGTTGTCTTTGCAATTCTGAAACATGCACAATATCCCATTCTTCCATCACACACTATTATATGACATCAATTGGCTTTTTTGTTTCTGGTTGCACATTCTATATAGAGAGAGAATATATACGTACACATATATATACACATACGTGTGTGTGTGTGTGTGTATACAGACAAAGGAAGAGTGCACTTTCCAAAGTTGTTACATTTTCAAAGGATTGAGTAGTAAATGACAGTATTTTGAAAATCTAGGTATTTTTTTATATATCTTTAGTCACCAGATACTCTTGCTATCTTATATTTTCCATACAGCTGCTTCTTAAAGTATTAGAGTGGCAGGGTTATGTGCTATGGCAGTTCATCTGTAATGGGAAGTGATCAGCTCACCTCTGTAATTGCTTTTCTAGAGCTCCAGGCGTAGATTTGCCATGAACCTTTAATCCCCTCTCATACACCACCTACTATGTCTTGTCTCCTGCTCTGTTCCTATGGCATAGGCATAATTCATTTTCCCAGCATTGTGTGGCAACATCTGCCTGGCTCCACAATCTCATGTGCTGGATGCAATAAATCAGCAACAAGCAGAATTTCTTCCCAGGAGTCTAGGATAGATTGCTTTTTTTTTAAAGTTAAGCTCCATGCTGTCCTCTCACCTAACATATGCACTGATATTGGGAAAGTCCCCTTTCATGGAAACACCTTCATTCCAACCACTTTTTGCACCTGCCCTGCATTTTTAGAACATAAACCCAAAGATTTATCTTTCCTAGTGCACCCTAATATTATTAGCAACAGCTAAGAAGAGATCCCCAGGGACAAATGTAAGAATAAAGCAAGCATTTAGTGATACTCTTCTAGTCTTCAGCTGTTTGTGGCTTAAAGAGACTTCCTTCTTCATTTTGTAGATGATATGTAGTTCTTACTTTGTATGTAACTTCGCATTGAATACGTCTTTCTTTTACTATTTGTTGAATCATTTCTTGAACTATTTATGTTTTCAGCATCTGTAGGCTTTGTCAGTGGTAGTAAACTAAACAGAGCCAGGAAATATTCCCAAAACTGGAACTAGATAATTTGTTAAGCTGTTATAACCATCCCTAGTGCAGTTTTGGCTTGTACCAATTAAAGCTCTTTCAAATAATTCCCAGTCACATTTTGGGAGTTAGGCACAAGCTAGGACCATTCCCAATAGGTAGTTTGGATGTAGTTACTCTGTCTTGGAGGCTACAAGAGTTTAGTGCTAATACTAGCTGTTCCTTGCCAGTCAGCCTCAGCGCCAGAAAATTACGGTCTAAGTATATCTATATCTAGCATATCTAGCCTGAGTATCCTAACACAGCAAGCAATTCTACAGTTTACTCTTGACGTGTACTAAAAGCAGCTTTTCCAGATTATTTCAAATCTACTACCACATACTTTTTTTCATTTCATAATCCCTAATTCTTGTTTATTTACCTTGTTCATGTAATTGCTAAGCCACATAACTGGAAGTGTAAAATAGGTGCAGTATTAAGAAATAACCTAATCGCCAGATCTGAGGCTAGTGTAGCAGAAGACTAAAGCCAGATGAGGTACCTTTGCTTAAACAAGATGATTTACTAAATTATTATTGCCAGCAAAAACACATTGAGAAAGGTTCAGATGTGTAGTATATAAGTGTATATATACAGCATATCAGGATAAGCAAAGAAATTTATTAAAAGACACTGCCTAAAAAATAGAGTGTGCCTTTAAAAGCATGCTAGCACATTGCTAGATCTAGTAATTCAGTTAGGAAATATTTGGGACATTTTATTCAAAATATGCTTTCTGAAATTTGGCCTTCAGAAAAATTAATTTGGAGGACAGCCAGGCTCTCTGATCCTATTAGCCACATTTGAAAACCTTCATATGGCTGGAAAAATACAAGATCCAGGTTTCAGAATAATAATAAGCGAACTCTGAGTAATTCACAATCAAAGAATTATAAAGTCTTCTGTCACTGGACCAGTGTGTGTCAGGGAACAGGGGTAGCCCAGTAACTTTGCCCTAACCAACTCTGAGTATCTTACACTCTCCCACAGCAGGGACTTTGATTCACTCAGGGACTTTGAGCCAAGACCTCTCTGTTGATAGCTATGCAATGTACCCCCAGCGTGGGAATTTTGCCTGAACTGCTGAGGAGTGACCAGCTGCCTACCATGCTCAAAATTCACACCTCCACATTATACAAAATGACTACAAAAAGCCTGTCCATAGTTTGGATGATAGCGTTAACGAACTCACACTCTTATCACAGGGCTACACTCATCACAGGACTTTCCTGTTTTGCTCTGTATGGAAAAAAGGGGTGGTATTTTTTATTAGACATGAAACATAACATGAAATAAAGATTAATGTTTCTAAATATAGTCACCTTTACTGCACTTCTCATCACCTCTCAGTTCCACTAGAGTAAGGTCAAAGTCTATACTAGCCTCTTCTAAGGCCAGAAAGGGCCAATAGATTAGTAACTTCCTATACTTTAAAAATAATCATCATCTTTCTGTTGAACCCAACAGCATATATGTGGCTGATATGTAGCTTGATTTAAAAAACTGAGATTCAAAAAACATTTCAGTCTTCATAAGGGGGCATAAAGAGAAAGAAAGAATCCACTAACTCTGAGGAATTTGTTCTGGGAGCTCATCACCCTTACTGTTAAAAATTTTGATTTTTTTATCTTATTTCTAGTTTTAATATGGCTGGCTTTAGACTGGCTTCAGATTTTAGCCAAGCATTAGTATGATTCCCTCCATTTGAGTGTGACAATTTGCCTCAACTGACTGTATTAGGTTTGCGTGGCAAGGTTTTGGTAGCAGAGGGCTACAGGGGTGGCTTCTGTGAGAAGATGCCAGAAGCTTCCCCCTTGTCCAATAGAACCAGTGCCAGCTGGTTCCACAATGGACCAGACGCTGGCCAAGGCTGAGTCCATCAGCCATGGTGGTAGTGCCTCTGGGATAACTTAAGAAGGGGGAAAAACTGCTAGGAACAGTAGCTGGAAGAGAGGAGTGGGAGCATGTGAGAGGCCCATCCGCGCAGCCGCCATGGCAGGCAGGAGGGGCAGGGGGCTCCAGGCCCGGAGCAGAGGTTCCCCCCAGCCCGCGGTGAAGCCCACGCTGAGGCAGGCTGTCCCCCTCAGCCCGGGGAGGCCCACGGAGGAGCAGATCCCCACCGGCAGCCCCTGGAGGCCCCACGCCGGAGCAGGTGGGTGCCCGAGGGAGGCTGTGACCCGTGGGCAGCCCACGCTGGAGCAGCTCCTGGCAGGGCCTGTGGCCCCGCGGGGAGAGGAGCCCGGGCTGGGGCAGGTTTGCTGGCGGGGCTGGGGACCCCGGGGGGACCCAGGCTGGAGCCGGCTGTGCCTGAAGGACGGCACCCGTGGGGGGACCCGGCTGGGGCAGGGGAGGGGTGTGAGGAGCCGCCCCTGAGGGGAAGGAGCGGCAGAGGCAGCCTGTGAGGGACTGACCCCAGCCACATTCCCGGCCCCGGCGCTGCTGGGAGCGGGGAGAGGGAGCGGGAGTGAAGCTGGGCCCGGGGACAAGGGAGGGGTGGGGGGAAGGTGTGTTTTAAGGTTTGGTTTCATTTCTCATTATCCTGCTCTGATGTGATTGCTAACAAATTAAGCTAATGTCCCCAAGCAGAGCCTGCCCTGCCCGTGAGGGTCACTGCCGAGGGATCTCTCCCTGCCCTCACCTCGACCCACCGGCCTTTCCTTACATTTTCTCTCCCTGCCCAGCTGAGGAGGGCAGCGGTAGAGCCGCTTTGGTGGGCACCTGGCATCCAGCCAGGGTCAACCCGCCACACTGGAGTTGGTAAACTGGAATGTGAAAGAAAGACCCTGACCCTGTGATTTCAACAGGATTGAGTGGAAGTAGAAACTAAGCTGTTTAAAATTAAAAAAAAAAAAAAAAAAAAGTTCACCCATTCAAGCACAAATATCTTCAATAATTAGCAATAACAGCAAGGGGAATACAATTACAGGCAGACCAAATTGCTTTTTATTTAAATGTTCTCTTTTTAAAATGTACCCCAGTGTGAAAGTCCCTCTTTAAATTAGTGAAAGCATGCATAATCTCAATGTCTCCACTGGGGGTTGTAGGAATATATGTTCTCTCACTTGCTTAGTTGCGCATTTAGGGGATTAGAACGAAATTATACAGCCCTGGGTACTTTATAATGACAGATATCAATAGTAATTTAGCTAATTGAGTGTATTCCAGCTTTATTTTAATTTACTGGTGTTTTTCACTTTATTCTTTGTTATTTAGTTCTGCCTGAGTATTCTATTACAACTATAAGCCTTGACCCTGCAAACTATTGCTCATAGAAATGGACTTTTCTTGCCATATGAGGAAGTTTTACAAGTAGATCTGTAACCATTAGAGCACACTTAAGAAACTAGGGCAAAGAAATGTTTATCTCAGTTTCTAAAACTTTTTTAATCTACCAAGGAAATAAATCCAAAAAATGTTTCCATAAAAAAGAGGAAGTTTTTAAAACATAGGCAATTCAGTTTTTTTCATCTCGTTCCACTTTGTGCCCTGTTTTCCTGTATAGCAAAGTTAAACAACTGAGTGAGAATATCATTGAACTTCCAAATTTTTCAACAGGTGTAGAAACGTACTCCTTATTGAAATGTACCGGGTTTGCCAGTCACTGATAAAAACAAAGAAATCACCCTGCTTGGTGAAACTTTTTCATGGTTTACTGAATATTCTGAACATGCTACAAACTCACCTAAAGGTAATAATAACATCTAATCAAAGCTAACACAGGTTTGTAGGACAAGATGAATGTTGAAAAAATGGTTCATAATCTTTATAGCACACTTTCTGGAAAGATTAGCTTCTGTAGTTCTCATAGACAATGAGAAAGTCTTCATCTCTTGCTGTAGCTACCATTACTGTAATGCCCAAGTACTTCACAACTGTTCACTTATAAAATATAATGTATTATTTGGGCTGGGATATATTTCATTTTCTTCATAGAAGCTTATATCATGTTATTTTTTGGATTTATGTTGTTAACATAGGGATTTTTTAACTATGGCTGAGCCACGCTTATGCAGTTTCAAGACCTTTTTGGTTTCTTAGTCTTCCCTGACAGCAAGTACACTGGGGGTAGACAAGAAGCTTGGAGGGGACACAGCCAGGGCAGGACAGCTGGCCCTAAATGACCAAAGGGATATCCCATACCATATAACATCATGCTCAGCAATAAAAGCTTCAGGGAAGAAAGAGAAAGGGGGGGAAGCATTCAGAGTGATGGTGTTTGTCTTCCCAAGTAACCATTATGTGTGATGGAGCCTTGCCTCCTGCAGATGCTTGCCAATGGGAAGTGGTGAATGAATTCCTTGTTTTGCTTTTCTTGCATGCACAGCTTTGCTTTACCTATTAAGCTGTTTTTATCTCAATCTATGGGTTCACACTTTTGCCCTCCTGATTCTCTCCCCCATCCCACTGATGGGAAGTGAGCAAGTGGCTGTGTGGGGCTGAGATGCACACAAGAGTTAAATCATGACACAACTCTGTGAATTATCAACTTTATTTAATAGATGGGGAACTAGAACAAACAGGGCAGGCAGATCTGTTGAACTTCACCAATCAAGTTTATGACCCTGTAGGGAACTGAATACCTCTCTGCCATAGGCTAGAAAGCAACCATTTGTCCATTCTTCCTTTAATCTCCACTACTTTCACTTGCAAATTACACCCAGACAAAACAGCCCATACAAAAATGTTGGAATTTTCCTTGAGAACTGAAAGGGATGTAGGTCAGCCTCCTCACAGATAGTACTGTACCAAATAGCCAGATTCCATCTGGAGTTCTTGAGGTACCCACTGCAATCAATGTTTAGCTTCTTTTTCAGAATGGAAGACACATACTTCTTAATGTGATTAAACTGCTTCCCAAAAGTATTTCAAGACTAGAATTATAAATGTGCTTTTATGGTGTTTGAGTTTGCTTTTTGTTAACCCTCTTGAAAAGTCCTTCAAGGCCTGACATCCTCATCACAGCAGCCACAGTTCCCTTAGCCTACATAAAGTCACATCAGCTGTATCACCCTTTCAAGGTCCTTCCACCAGCCTGGGACCACTGGAGTGGAAGACACTGAACAGATCCTTGATGTGTTCCCCAGTGGTCATGTTAGTCTATAAAAGGCAGGACCCTGTGGTAGGCTAAAAAAGACATCAAGAACATGATTTTTAACCCTGTTACTCTCTTAACACGGCAATATTGTATGATTTGAACTGTATATTCCAAAGTCACATACATTGCACTCTTAATTCTGCCAAAAGCCGGATTGGGACTGAGATTTTATAAGTGTCCTTACAGTTTAAGTAAGATAATTGAAGGCCAAACAAATGATTGCTAATGGACAATAAAATTAGAATAACTTTATAGATAGGTACTGCCTATAGAAAACAATGACTGCAAACATCTACTCTGCATCCTTCTAGTACAAAGATAAAAACAAATACCACCTAATAAGAACATACAAAATGAAAATTGTCGCAATGAGAACATAGAGTTGGCAATATTAGAAACATAATTAATTTTGCATGCATATTCAGACTCAGAGAGTCTTTCATTCCAGAGTAAAAACTTGGCGTAGCCTTCTAGACTGTAGTCCTGTCATACACTTAACAGCCTGACCCTGAGATCCATGGGAACTCTGTCCAATGTAGGCATGTATTTTATCCATCTACAAACTGTAATAAATTGGTACAGGATTGTTCCCTACAGTATATTCTCGAGTGCTTTATCCAGTATGATATTAAATTATTCAAGAGATGGGCTTCCAATACTTCCTAGGGGAGATTACTACAGACTAATAGACCACACAGGAAGTTTTCTGATGTCAAGTCTGCATTTTTCTTAGCTCATTTTCATTCCGTTATTCCTAGTTATGCTCCCTTGGACCTCTAAACAAATCCTATGCCTCCTAGGTGTTTGCACAATTCAAATGCTTGTAGACAGATTTGGCATCCTCTAGTAGCCATTGCCTGGCCAGTGGTACACACTCTTATTTGTTACTCTTTCTTCATAATCTATCTTTCCTATGTCTTCCTCAGTGCATTTTTTCTGTTGAGTTCCTTTACATGGTAATTAGTTGTGAATTTGTGGGCTATCACAAATCTTGAAATCACACTCTTAAATATGCAAAATATATGGACTGAGGACTAAACAAAATTGGCCAGTATGTCTTCTCATACTCATTTTATCACCCAACACCAAGGATGATCTGAAAATTTGATGTCCTTAGTGAAAACAAACCAATGATTGAAAACTAAAGTCCTAGTTGGTAGTACATGATCTAATGAGTGTCCTAACATCAACCTTATGCCGTTAATTTTTTGAGATGGACCATGTTGACAAGCATGTCTACCAGTTACTTAGCCATATCCTGCTACTAGATTTCAGTTGTTCATGCTGAATGGGAACATACAATGTGACTAGAAAGACCCCGAAATATCGCTGAAGGTATTCTCTGAAGCAGGTGCTTTATTTGACTGACCCACATATTCCATTCTTGTGCACCACTGAATTCCAGCAATTCCTTCCTATGTTTTAAGAGCTTTGTGAGATGAAAATTCAAACTAAAATTCAAATTCATCATGATCAGTGAAAAACAACAAAAATCTTACATCTTTGTCTACAGACTTCACAGGTATACTGTAATTAATAGGAATGTTTGGGAATAATTACATTTATTTTTATTTTCTTTCAGTGTAAGCTTTTATAAGGTACTTGATTAACAAGTCCCCAACAGCACCTTCCAGCTTAGTAAGTTAGTTGAACATAAAAGAAAGAATTTTCTTATTTATTTACAACCTTCAAAAGATAAATTATTCCTTTTATTAGTGAGAAATATGGAAGTTTTAAGGAAGTACTGCAATGTGTTTCACCACTCTTTTTACAGTTTTCAAACCTTTTACTAAATTTTAGTTTATACTATTTAGTTATATTCCTTAGTAATATATTGTCAGCAGAATAAAGAAGGCACTAACAATAAAGCATGTGGATAGTTAGGATCAACCTAGATTTTCTATATTTCTATCTTTGGATGCAAATTTTAATATAAAACTCATTTCCAGTGACAATGGAAGGCATTCAAACTACTCAGTTTTAGACCTTCAGAGCAGACATTTAAGTCAGTATAAGTGTGCAGGTTGCTTGTGTAGTTATAGAAGACCTTCAGTTACCTAAGACCTCAGTCATTCTTTGGTTGTATGTGTTGATATGCAATGAAGAAAACTGTTCTAACTTAGGCAATTCTGTTAAATCATTTACATTACTGCAACAAACCGGAGCTTCACATCTGGGATCATTTTATTAGTCTAGAACTAGTGTACATGGACTCTAGATGGTATAACATGAAGTTAGTTTAAATCTGATAAGGCATTTGATCACTTAATTCCTAAGGCCAGAGGAAGTCAGAAAAGTCAGAAGTCAAGAAAGTTTAGGGCTCTATGACCTTTCTCTATGACTTTGTTGGGCCACTCCTGATGTACACTCTAATTTTTCAACATTTAATGGGTCAAGATCCATGGCAGTGTGTGCTACTTTTTTTTATCTATTCCCTGCACTCCTTTAAAGGTAATGAGAACAGAAAAGGCTTTGGGGCAGACTCAAGTCCTGAGCCACACAGAAAGAGGTATGAGGTAAGAAATTTGCTTCTATCCATTATACTAAACTTTTCTCTTTCTTCCTTGAAATATTCACTTCTCTTTCTTCAACGAAGTCCACACTCTGTAATTATGGGAATGTGTAAGATAAACTTTTTGCTTTCTTTCTGACAGATATGCTGGCCACGTTACTAACTGCACATATCCAAAATTAAAACACCAACTGTCACTTAAGTGTGCACAAGTTATGGATGATTTGTGTCTAATTCCAACCAAAAAAAAAATGTTATTTATGCTGCACTTTGGAAATTATGTGGCAGCAGCACTGTAAACAGCTGTGTGCGCTATCTTACTCAATCTTATCATGTAGCATGTTTTACTTCCTTTTTATTTTTTTTCCAACAATTTTTCCCTACTCAGGCATGATTGAAAGAGGGGGGAAATGCCAAATCAATGCAGCTTGTTATGAAATTTGAACAGTTTGCATTCCCTCAATTAACTGAAAGGAGTATAAACACCACACAGTTTTGTGCACCCATATCCTTCTGTGAGCACCTGCTAGCTGATGTGGGCTTTTCCCGCTCAGGTTTGACTATCAAGGAGAAAGCTAGCAATGTTAAAAGGTTCTCTGGGAACTGCAGTCTTGTTTTACTTCATTTGTCATTTTTGTCACAAAATTTAAAAACTAAATAAAGTAGCTGTTCCTAAGTAGTTGTTCTTAAGCACTTCCTTTAAAGACCAGACTGATGGTTTATTTAAACCAGTAGGTCATCTCCAATAGTCTCTAGCAGCAGCTGTTTCAGAGGTAAGTGCCAAAAACTTTCCAGTAGTTTATGGGATAGTTTTTCATGGAGTTATTTCTAACTCACAAAAATATCAGTGTCCTGTATGTTTAAAATACAGGACATGCATGTCCCCTCACATACATAACTTTGAAATAATCTGTAGTAATAATCCTCTAAATGTCTTTTCTTTCCTTCCTTCCTTCCCTCCTTTTTACCTTTTCTTTCTCTCTCTTTCTTTCTTTTGTAGCTCTTTGATAAATTGTGCTAGCATATGAAGCATGCAGGACTACAGTACATAGTATTAAAACATCAGCATATGGCAATAACTAGTGGTACCAAAGGACATTACTCAGGTGCTGATGAACATGTGTCATTCTACTTACATAAGCCCCACTTTGGAAGCCATATAACCTGTTATTCTAAGTCTTTTGGAGAGGCAAGAGTTACTGATTCAGCCAGAAGACCATAGTTCAAGGTCATCTCTACTTGCAACTCAGAGCATGTACAAAGGTTCTTGCACTTACCTGCACCCAGCAGTGTGGACATATCCTAAACGACCCAATTTGTTCCTATGTGTATGATGAAGGTTGATCTGCGATGACTTTTGTAATAAATAGCAGCAAAATATGTAACTGTCTCTGCTTTTACCTACTAAAGCACAAATATTTTCTCCCATTAGGATGATTTGTTTGAAAATTTTAACTCAAAGCCTGTACTCATTTAAAAAAATAAAACAAAAATTTTAAAAAGCAAAATTGAAAGGAAAAGAGATTAAGGCATTTCTGGATACCTACTCAGCCCTCCTGCAGTTTGGAGTACAGATTGTTCTCAGTGAACAGTAATAAAGAAAAAGAAATATCTCCCAACCAATATAACTTACATATTTGACTCGGGTTTAAAAAACAAACAAACAAAGAAAAACTCTTCCTGAACAAAAAACAATGAATCATCATAGAATCACAGAATGGTTTGGACTGGAAGGGACCTTAAAGATCATCTACTTCCAACCCCCCTGCCGTGGGCAGGGACAATTTCCACTAGACCACATTGCTCAACCAGACCTTGAGCATTTCCAGGGATGGAGCATCCACAGCTTCTCTTGGCAACCTATTTCAGTGCCTCACTACCCTCATAGTGAAGAATTTCTTCTTTATATCTAATCTAAATCTACCCTATTTCAGTTTAAAGCCATTGCCCCTTGTCCTATCACTACACACCTTTGTAAAAAGTCCCTCTCCAGCTTTCTGGTAGGCCCCCTTTAGGTACTGGAAGTCTGCCATAAGGTGTCCTCAGAGCCTTCTCTTCTCTGGGCTGAACAACCCCAACTCTCTCAGCCTGTCTCCATAGCAGAGGTGCTCCAGCCCTCTGATCATCTTTGTGGCCCTCCTCTGGACTTGCTCCAACAGTTCTGTGTCCTTCTTATGTTGGGGACCCCAGAGCTGAATGCAGTACTCCAGGTGGGATCTCACGAGAGCAGAGTAGAGGGGGAGAATCACCTCCTTTGACCTGCTGGTCACACTTCTTGTGATGCAGATGAATACAATTTGCTGAGTGGAAAGCCCCGCCCCTGCCTGTCTAGATTTGAAGCAGATGTTGATTTACAGATTTGAAGCAGATGTTGAACATAGCTAATGTAGAATAGAACTAGCTGTTAGATGTGGAGAAGGCAAACCAGCAGGAGGAAAGACTTGAGAGCTAAAAACACCAAAGGTCTTGAGAAAGTGCTGTGAGTCAAATTTTGAACTACATCTTTTGTTTTCCTTGTCATACAATTTGACTATACTAGATGAAGCAGTTTTGTACTAGGAATTGGTAAATATGATGAGAAGGGTTAAACAGCTGTGGGAGCTGTTCATTCATGGCTAGCAACTGTCACATTAGGATACATTGTCTCCATTAGTATGTAGCATACTCCCTCTTGCAAGTCAACATTGTTAGCTGATGGGCAATGGACAGCTGTTCCCAATATTTGTAACTACACAGCAGCTGAGGTGTTAAAAGGAGCTGAGGACGAGCTTTACTGGCCTATTAGCTGCACAGCTTTGGTGGCATCCATGAAAAGTTGAAGCAGGCCCTTCATCATCACCCTAACTTTGATTTCTATTACATTAAGAGCACAGGCCATGCCAGTGATTTAGTACACCTAAGTTCTGGATTGACTTTTAGAAGTGCCTACTTCTGTCTGTTGTCCACAGACTATAAGACAGCACTCTCCTGACTTAGTTGCATTGGTTATGTTCCTGAAGTACATAGGAAGAATCTGGCCCATGCACTGTCCTCATTCAAGTGCAAGAGTAAAGCAACACAAAGATTTTAAAATGCAATAAGGTATGAAGCTGCAGAGGAGTGTTGAAGTGGGGATGTGATTTAATGGTACTGTTCTGGTCTGTTCATTTAGGAAGAATCTTTCTGCCAAATATTCACCTAAGTTCATCCAGAATGCTGCTTTAATGCTGTGAATACTTTCATATACACCAATAAATGGAACATCCTCATTAGCCACAAGTTCTATAGATTCTCACACTCATTAATTAGCAAAGACAATTTGATGGATGAAAAGGACAAATCCTATTAGATCTTACCACCCACCACCACAAAAAAATAAGAACTGAAAATTCAAAGGTACATCTTTAATTGCATTTCACATTAAATAACATAGAAGTGTTGAATAGCAATAGATGCTCTTAAATCCCTTGACTGATAACTTTTTGTACTACAACCCCATTCTTGCACAGGTAAGGCCACTTCAGACATGAATAAAGATTTATAGACCAGGCCAAAAGAGCATGAAGAAAGAGAAAGCTCATGAACCCTCTCCCAGACAGAATCTGAACTCTTTAGCTGCATGTCATAGGCCATACATATCTGATATTCTCATTTCTATTCATTTGCAGAAAAACAGTCCTCAATAGCACCAAAGAGTGGCATTGCCCAAGGACAGGGGAAAAGTCAGTCAGAGATTCAGGATCTAATTTGTGAAGCAATGCAAGTAGTCAGAGAGCAAAGAGAGGAAAGGTGAGGGTCACAGGGCCAGAAGGATTAAGTCACAGGCTAGCAGTATGTATAGATCCAATTTCAAAATGACCTTGTACTTAAGCATATGTTTTCTTTGGTCATGATTAATCATAAACATCAAGCCTGTCATAAGAGATATGAATAATTTTGCAACAGCCTTTGTGGATTAGTCCAGAAAGGCTCCATTATTGTAGCTATATCTATAATGGGGGGGGGGGGGGGGTGCGGAGGATAATAAATTCAAGAGTATGATCCAAACCCAACCCTTAGGTATGATCCTAGGAGTTTGCATACCCATCAGTATGCCAGCAAAAAACTCCTCGGCCACAGCTGACACAGGTGTTTGGTAACAATACCAGTCATGCACTTGTATGTGCTATGATGCCAACTTTTGTGTTCCAATCTCATAAATAATCAACAAACACAGTAAAAAGTGCAATTCTGCTTTACTAGAAACAAAGTTGAAAAAGTTTTGTCCAGACTATTGCCTATGCCTCCCCACAGTAACATGTTCTAAGACATGCACACTTGTAGACCTATTTCCATACCATTAATAAAAGCTATAAATCACATATGCCTATTTCTCTTGTGACAGCAGACAAGATATGAGCCCCACTTCAAAGTACTGTGTGAATCAATAACACTGTTAATATCTTAAGTATCAAAGAACTGAAATAATGTAAGTATTCTTAGTATTGCACAAACCATCCTGTTATCTCTGGGACTTGCTCTAACACCACCACTTCAGGCACTTTGTGATTATCTGAATTGCAACAAAAATCAAATATCCAAAAAGCACTGGTGTATGATAACTTTGTGGCCTGTTCCCCTATGGCATCTGAGATATTACACTTATTACACTTAATGTTAATAAATCTTATTGTGATTTTGCAGTATGACAGGATGATTAGGGTTGGCAGGGACTTCTGCAGATCATCTAGTCCAAGCCCTGCCATATTCAAGGAAGGGTCAGCTAAAGCAGGTTGCCCAGGACTGTGTCTAATAAGTCTTTGAATATCTCCAAAGATGGAGACTATACAACTTCTCTGGGCAACATCTGAGTGCTTGAGCACCGCCACAGTAAAAAAAAGTGTTTTCTTGTTTACAGAAGGGATTTCCTGTTTCTTAATTTATGGTCATTGCCTCTTGTCCTGTACTGTGTACCACCGAGAAAAGTCTGGCTCTGTCTTCCTCATTCCATCACATCAGGTATTTATATGCATGAATAAGATCCCTCTGAGCCTCCTCATCTCCAGGCTGCTCAGTCACAGCAGTCTCAGCCTCTCCTCATATGGCAGATGCTCCAGTCCTTTAATCACCTCAGTAGCCCTTCCCAAGCCTCTATATAGTACGTTCTTATCTCTCTTGTAATCCCAGATTTGACCCATCACTCCAGATGTGTCTCATTAGGGCTGAGTAATGGGGAAGACTGACCATCATTGGTCTAATGGCAATAATCCTAATGCAACTGTTGGCCTTCTGGCTGTTGGCCACCTTTGCTGCAAAGGCACATTGTTGGATCATGGTCAACTTGTTGTTCACCAGGACCCCCAGGCCCTTTGCAAAACTTCTTTCCAGTCTGTGGGCCCACAGCATATATTGGTGCATGGAGTTTTTCCTCTCCAGATATGACTTTCCACTTCCCTTTGCTGCACTCCATAAGGTTGCCATTTGCCCATTTCTCCAGCCTGTGGAGGTCCCTCTGAATAGCAGTACAACCATATTGTCTATCAACGACTCCTCCCAGCTCTGTGCCCTCTGAAAATCATCCAGCTCATTGACAAAGATGTTAAACACTATCAGAATCAGTATTGACCCCTGGGACATTGCTGTTGACTGGCCTCCAGCTAGGCTTCATGCCAGTGGTCTTTGAACCAGGTAGTTCATCTAGTTTTCAGTCCACATCCCTGGCCACACCACTTTCCAGAACTGTCTATAATTTTAATAGGTTATGCTAATATTAATATGCATTATAACTTGCTCTAATTTTTCAGTGCAAAATAGCAAAACAATTTGCCTGATGACGACCATATAGTCTGCTCTGATAAAGCATAGCTGCCCAGTAATCAAAGGGCCAGAGTAAGCCCAGAGCATGACACATATGATTAACTGGCTTTGTTTCCACCCACCTGAACTCATGTTATCACCCATAGCCATGGCAACACAGAATTCTGGCTCAATTACAATCAAGAAGCCAAACTCAGAGGGTGTGTTGTACGAAGAAATCTAAGAGCAAGAAATATCATCCATGGGTACAGAAAGAGGACTGTCGAGATGGGACAGTAACCATATTGCTTACCCAGCCCACATATATTTTGTGTAGTCCTATATATACACTTGTGGCTAGGCAATTTCTGACTTAGCATAGTAGTAGACAAAGCTGGCCAGCAGTTTTTTGAGCAATAAATGCAAAAATATTAGGAATCATATGCTCTAAATCTGGACACGTGAGATTTCCAAGTCTGAATAGATCACATAACACTCCTTGTAAGTATATGGAAAGGAATAGATACTATCTGGGGTTAATTAATCTCAATGGGAAAAAGATGTTTAAGATAGATAAAGTGAATCAATTTCTACGTATGCCTTTTTCCCTCAGTGATTATAAAAATGATCTTAGGCTGACTAGGTCAGGCTTAGGTGCCTAGATCTTTAATTCCTAAAGGTAGAAAGAATGGAGTCCCCATTCTGGAAATGCTATGAATGAGGAAGACAAGAGGACTTGGAAGACTAGTGTGCCTGTACAAATCCACAGAGAAGAAAGGGTTAAAGGGAATAAATGGGTTATTTATGGAGCTGAGTGATCAGGAGTGTGATGATGGAGTTGACAGTGACTGAAGAAAAAGAGGAGGGATGAAAGTAGTGACAGGGCAGGACAGTAGAACACACATGGCCATGTAAAGCTGCAATTGGCAACAATCTAATGAGATGTCAGATTCCACCTTGCTAAACTGAGCAGAGGGAGGCAAAACCAGACTCAGGAATTAGGTCAAGATCAAGGAGCCACAGTCATTAAGCATGTGAGTGGGTAAAAACACTTTAAAAGGTATGTATAAAATGTGATAATGAAATATGCATTAACTTAATCAGGATCATCAGAGACAAATCATTCCCTTTTTTTTTTTTTTAACTGCTCCATGTGAATAAAAAATTATTGAAAAGAAAAATTAAAAAGATAGACTAAGGACAGCAAAAAGGCATTCATGTTCTACAGTCAGCCTTTGATGACAGTTTTGAAGAAACATACAAATGCAACAGTATGGGGTTACAATAGGCAACACAAAGGTAGGAAGTATTTGTTCCTGGCAAAAATGCCCCAAATGCATTTAACAGTGTTACAGAGACTTTCCAGGAAATAATATTTAGATGTGAAAAGGTGAGTCTATTCATGTTTTCTGTGATTGCAAGAGATTTTGTTTACTCTGCTAGACTAAAATCAACATAGGCAGCATTTGCTCCTTCCTCTGTTCCCAATATCAGCATCCTCATGATGCTGATATTCGTGCCTTGTGGACAGTGGATTCTTTGTGAATTTGCTTAGACTTCCTTTCTCCTGAGCATCATCTCTGTCCATGAAGGAATGTTCAGCTCTAAATGGTTATAGTCTTGCTGCTCCTCAATTTTTGACTGGTTCCTGCATTATCTTAGTCTGCCTTTGGGTCTTAATTTTTCCCCTTCTGTTTCTAATCCACTCCAAACAAATAATGTGTTGGCTTCACATTATACTTATTCTGAGGGAGTTATCCTAGAGGCTTGAAAAGATTCTGGTGCAGCTGACATCTTAGGGTTTTACCAGGTCTTTGGATTGGAGTTCAAAGGAATTATGAGGGATTCTGTAGGACCTCTACTTTAAGGAGGGCAAGAGTATCAAATGTAAGGAAGTTATGTGTAACTTCTTTGCATGAATGTGGAAAAAGGCCAGAGGGGAAAGAGTACTGATATATTTTGTGTTGTATTAACCATTTGATGAGTCATCACTATAAGCATTTATCAATATAGACAATGGGATTGTCTAAAAAAGCTACTCATCTCATGTTTAAGGTAAAAAAGCATTTATCACTATGTTAATCAAAATATGTTTATTAAACCAAATATTCTGCATCCAACAATAGCCAGTACTGTATATTCCAGAGGAAATGACCAGTGCACTGATTTGTTCCATACTGCACCTCAAGCAGAGATTTATGTTGTGGGTTTTGAGTGTAATTTTATTATAACTGAAAATTTAAAGCATTGCATGCATATCCTACCTATTTGCTGAATTCACTACAAACTTTTTGTTATTATTTAAGGATTTTTTTCATCATGGGAAGGAAGACGTCCCAAAGGGTTGAAGAGAATGAGTATACATATGTAGAACCTAGAAACATTCGATCTCATTAAGCAATAAAAATTGTCAGTGTAGTGCAGGAATGAAAGGATATGACATTGCTAGTCTTACTTACACAGATGATTAGAAAGAGATAAAGTAGCTGACCCAGACAGCTAATAAATACAGCATTAAAAACACAGCATTTTCTGCCTTATTTTTTCTGACCTATTTTTCTTTCCCATAATTGTCTTACAGTAATATCCTGAGTTCACGTATTGGTTGCATCCATTATTCTGTCTTCAGTATCTCCTAGTTATTTGTTAAACTTAATAAGAATTTGTTTGATTAGATTTTATTTAGTTCCTCTTGGGAGCCCTGATAGACTGAGAAAGATAAGCAAATCCTACAAGTAGGACCTACATGTGTTCTCTATCTCATTACAGAATGAAAAGTGCTGGGTTAAGGGAAGAAAGGAGAAGAAGGGTTATTCCTATTTACACTGATCTTTCAAAAGCCAGGGCATGATTCTTCACATTGTTAAATTGATTTCATTCTGGTTTAACTCTTTACATGTAACTAACCTCAAGAAAATTGGGAGTTCATACAAACCAAGAGAACTGGATACTTCTCAGTATGAGGTTTACATCCTTAATGAAATTTAAAATAATGATTGTACAAGATCTCCTCACTTTTTTTCCTATATTTTTTTTTTATATTAATTGGCCATAATAAGAGGGCCTCAACAATGTGTAATCCTGATCTGGATCGTCAAAATATTAAGATCTGGCCTTAGAAAAGCCTATACCTTAATTGAAGGAACAGAGAGATTATTTCAACCGTTAACAAAACCAGTAGTATTTAGCCCTCTGTCTTCTTACTATAGCTAGCCATGCTTCTTGCAAGCAGTAAAGTTGAAAAAGATTAATCCAAAACATAAAGCCTTCATTTTTTCCTACAATTTCCAGACTGGATTTGTTAGATTTTCTATGCACTTTTTATACAAAGTCGACCACTTCCACATCATGTGTCATGCCACCCCTCCCAAAACTGAAGTCTTCTGCTAGCTTATTAATTTTTCTGCATTTTTTAGAGGAGCTTTTATTATATTTGAAAAATCCAGTATTTGTCCCTGAGAAAAAAAAAAAAAATTGAGATGCATTCTTTCCATCATTACAATTATTTCTTTCTTTTCTTTTTCTCCCAGCTTTTTTCTTCTTTCCCATACCCATGTGATTAGCTAAATAAACACACTGAGACACACAGTGTGGACACACTCCCCTTAAGAATTTTCCTCTTCACAGTGCAAGTATTTTATCTTCCTTGGGAACTTAAAATAAAGTTCCTGTAATACATTCACTTTGGAATATTCATAAGTCACTTTGATACATATTCAGATATAGGATTGGTTTCCAATAGGCCTCTACCTTACTGAACATAGGTGAGGATCTTCCTCAAGCAAGGACTGTCAAAACTGCAACTCCAGTATGCTGGAGATCATAGGGACTTTTCCTTCCATGCACAGGGACAGAGAAACAGAAGACCATGCTGCATCTTCTGAACAGCTGCTGCACTTCTATGAAAACAGAAGGGTCAGAGATAGCACTTCTAAAATATTGGTTTATTTCTGATGAAAACTAAGGTTCTCATATAACGTCTTGATAAAAGCAGCTTTACCTATTGGGAAAGTAATCATCACTTGTTGTGAAAGTGGATATAAACCCCCAAAAGTTGGTAATGCTGGGGTTTGTATCCTACCCTATCCTTCCCAAGTGTGGGACTTACTGTTTATAATGTTATCAGCTTATGAATGCATAACAGTCTTGTTTTATTCAGTAATACACTGAAGGCTTACAGAAGCATAAAATGAAATTTTCTTGAAAGGAAACCCAGCCCCTGGGGTCAAGCCTAAATATCACAACTGAATTATGAGGATTTCTGCAGAGGACTAGGGTACAATCACCACTTAATGCCACCACTTTAGAGATTGGTCAGAGGAGATCAGACTGAGAAAGATGCTAAGGCAAGTGTCTAATCAAATGAAGAGTCTAACTGTGGCCAATAGAATAATTCATTAACTTAAATTTAGACACCTGTCTCAGTGTGCAGTCAAAAAGATGACAGGACCTTGTCCTTTAGAAACAGCAGAGTAGCTTCCATGATTTCAAAGTATTCCCTACTAAGGTGTTGGAAAAGCCATAAAGCTTTATCAGAGCCAATGTTTTGAATCCTGGCCCTGACTCCTTTCTCACAGATGCCACACATCTCAGACCCTCTAAGCCACCCTGATGATCATCTGAGCTGTAAGTCCATAGAGAGCTGCTACCAGCCCAAAGCAGCTGGCCCAGCAGCCAGGCATTCCTCACAGACTGCTGGCCAGGGGCAGGATTTGTCCGTTAGTTACAGGATGACGCTTGTCCAGGTGACATTGTTTTCTGCTGAGAAATATTGAGATATACTAACTTGTGCCTTTTACAGTCACTGCGAGGCAGCATGTTTGTTAAGAACAAACAAACAAAAGATAAAGAGAGGCACACTATTAAAAACAAGCCATGTGTGTATGCTTTATGATTGTTACAGTGTTTGAGATCTAATTTAGTGAAGGTTATCTGTGCTTGACTAAGAAAGGAGACTATTAAATTGGTTTTGTTGTGAAAAATGCCCTGCCTCATTTATATTTTGATTTGTGTCTATAGGAATTTGCATTCCATTGTCCTTACTACTGTCTGACATGTACCATAATATCATCCCAACCCTTTAGCCTTGTTCCATTTCCTTTCATACCACCTCTTAATTACCCCTTTTGTACCTCTAGTCTGTGGTCTCTGAGCTTCTAATACATGGCTGTGCCAATTCCATCACCCCCAAGGCTTGTCAGGTTAAAGATTAATGAGTAGACTTTACCCAGAGGCTTTACAAAGGTTAAACATAATTACAAATGGGTATTTTATGCAATGTTGAATATGTGAAAGCTGCTCAAAAAAAAAAAGAAAAAAACTAAGGGGAAAAAAGTAATGAAACTTACGGGATTTAAGTCAACCATTTAGGTCTTCTGAAGAAAAAAGCAAAATTAGCATAAAAACAAACAAGTTAGGAAGTTCTACCCTTTGTTCCAAAGATGGTGATAAAAACAAAAACACCATATGGTAGAAATTAGATTGCATCTCAGGCTTGCAACATCACTGCCTCTTAATTCTCCTTTCAAGTTAAATAAATGTGTTGCATTAAGAAGATGGAAAGACAAAAAGGTCTAAAACTGTTGGTGTATCTTCAGTTTGCTACACTCTCACATTTGACCCTTTGTTAAGGAAAAACAGCATTTTTTCTGTAAGCAAAACATTACCTCTGAGGGTGCCATTACCTTAAAAGGTTGCTTAACCTACTGTCTGATGAGAGAACTATGTTGGCTAATTTTCTCAATTTTTTTTTTCCCAACTGACAGAAATACCTTAAAATGCAAACTTAATACCTGGTACAAGACTTTCATAAGTGTAAGCCTAAAGTTAGGTTCATAAACCCATGGTATTGTACCAAGGAAACAGTCTGACTTGCAGAAGTGCTAAACTACACCAAATCCCATTGAAGTTAATGGAAATTACTTCGGAGTCTACCTTCAGGCACTTAACTTGTTTGCTTCCTTGTTTCTAAATCTTTCAGTATAGCTGATAAATGGAGATCTAAAAACCAAACAAATAAATGAACAAAACAAAACAAACAAACCAAAACCAAAAGCTCTCTTCCTTTTATATTGTATTATCAGTGTTCACATAATGGACTAGAACTGTCAGAAATGTCCAAGAAATTTGGATACTTCAGGATTTGCTTTCAACGTCAGATTATAAAACCACATTTTCAGAGGTGCTTTGTTTCCTTCTTTTCAATTAAGCTCAGTGGTGACTGCAGCTCTATAGAAACACTGAAAATTTTGGTATTACTACTTTTTTCAAACTCTTACTGGGAAAAGGACAAACCCTGATTCCCCAAGAAGCCTTTGTGTACGAAGTGGTACCATTTACTAGCAATACCTCTTATCAAGAGTAAAAGAATAACAAAGCGAACACATGAAACTACTGAAGTCCTAGAACTGTCTCTGTAAATGACCTAATCGCAGATGTTTTGTAAGTTTATTTGGATATCTCAGTTAAGCATTTGCAATATATGTGCTCTATTTTCTTTTGCAATTTTCTTTCTTTGTCTGAAAACCTGAGAGCAATATCTGTCTAGCCTTTATTCTAGTCATCTATTAGTTTAACTCTTTCACAAAAAGTACTTAAACTGACAAAATTTTAAATTTTGCGTTTGACTATTAAGAAACTTGGGTTCTTATTTGAAACACAAGATAAATTTGTGGATTTCATTGCAGTCCTGATTATTAAATGTAAAACACATTTTAGCGTTACATGGACAGTGACCAGCTCCCTAAATGAGTGTTAGATACACATTATAAAAACAGTAAAACAATCTTTGGATTAGTAAACAAAGAATTATAATTTATAAGAATTATCATGTCTTTTATGTGGTTTTAAGCTGTTTCTGGCAAATATTTAGTTTATAAAGTGGGAACATCAGGATTGGGCATATAGCTCAGATGCTATTTTTTTCCACAAGCAAAATACTGCAATTCAAACATTATCACTTACAGTTTAAAATTCTCATTTCAGGAATTGTTCTTTTATTCAGTAATATTATACTTCTATAGCTGGTCACAAAACAAGTGTAGCATCATTGTATTTTTGAAAAGAAAAAAAATACTGAGAACCAAAAAGAAAGTAAAACCACCCACGCACCTCAATAGACAAGCAGTGTTTTTCACTATAAAACTTGCCATAAAATTGAGACAGGTTTATTTAAGATTTTGATCTGAGAGTGTTGAAACCCTGTATGACATGTATGTCCAAAGATATAGGGTATTGTGCATAAATAACTAGTTTCTAGCTCTCTTGTAGACAAAGTTGAGCTACTGTGAAAATGAGGATGCAATGCTCCAAAGGCAAAAAAAGAGAGAAGTGAAGAAAGACTCTGATTCAAGTCTTATAGGCAGAGTGTTTAACTCTGAGAAGGATTAATTTTTAACTTTTCAGTTTACTGTAGTTTTTGACCAAATTATTGCTTAGTGCAAAAGTAAAGAAACCATACTTTTGGGAGCAGCACACACCACCCTGTCAGTAAGGGGGAGTCAAGTTCCTTTTAGCAGAATAATAGAATCTCTTAATCTTTCATATTGGACTTAGAACTAACTATTTTCAATAAAAATATCTCATTCTTTTCATAACCATGAACAGGAACTCCTTCCAGTATCTGTCTTGCCCCTAGCAGGCAAGGACCTCTATGTCTAGGTTATAAATGTTCTTTCTTGTAGTGCACCAAATTAAGATTACTCCTACTGCTTTGGAGATGTGGGAGAGATGGGAAGAAAAAAAAAAAAGAAATTAAAAAAGAAATCGGGTATTAGCTAGTGATTCATCATGTTTTTCTTCCAAAGGCTTTTTTGAGATTACAAAGATGTCTCTTAGTTCCTATCAATAAAAGATAGAGCATAATTCTTTCTCCCTGGACTTGCAGAGCCAAACCTTAGCCACACAAGTAGATCCACATTTGCTTCATGAAGCAGCTCATGTGTTTGATACACACAGAGACATAGATTCATACACTATTACATAATTGTTGATGTGGATAACAATTTGCTGGACAGTCACCCCATGTTTATGTCTGACCTGCTTTAATTTCATTAAGCAGTGCTAAAAATTCTTCTCCTCCTGCCAGGCTGCCACACTTTTAACTCTATATAAGGTTTCTAGGAAAGAAAAGAAACCTGTGTGCAATCATTGACATTCAATGGTTTATTGCATTGTTTAATCCAAGCTAGAAGTAAACTGGTAGGTCAGTTAACAATATGAAAACAGAGACTTTACATAGACTATAGTTTGCATGACAGCAAAACACGGCATAGCCTGGGCACTGGTGCAAGGGGGCAGAGCAGAGACATAAATCACACCCTTATATTGTGGAGAAATCATTCTGCTGCTGCTGCCTTCAGTGTACATGAGAGGCAGGTTAGAACATCCAGCTGTGTTCTCCACTCCAGCTTTTGAATGCAAAGTGTAGGAAAGTGGAAAAGTTTTGACTCTTAAGTAACCAGCTCACAAATATTTTGAGAAAATGTGGAAAGAATGGATATAACATATTCCTTTCTCTAAGGGGAACAATCAAACTTACTGACAAAGACATTTCAATTCATGACTCTGGCTTCTGTTGCTGTCCTAGGGCACCTCTTTGCATCACAGTCTACACCTAGGTAGATAGAGATCCACTGCAATGTTACACTCTTACCTTATGTCTGAGTGCTAGAACTATGACTGCAAACCAGTAGTGTGGACTGCAAAGGACTCATGAGACAGTGGTTGTGTGACACTTCCTTTAAATTGCGCTCTTTTGATTTGGTGGTTTATACTGCTAAGTGTGTTTATATCTTGATGTCTTGGATATCTCCAGTCAAGTGACATAGAAACCAGAACACAGATTATTTATTTTATTCAGTTATAAATCCATTTAAATTATAGTAAATTTGCTCCAGTTTTCATCTGGCTATAGCACAAGAACAGTGAAGCGGACCAGAAATGTCTACTCATACTGCAAACAAAACTGAAGCCTTTCTTCATATGAATCTTATCAAGGCCTGTGATTTGGTGACTTGAATTTCATGAAAATTGTCTCAACAGGCAACACATAGAAGTGCCCTCAAGCCTTGGATCTAGGGATATCACTGTACTCATATATGCATCTATCAGCAAGTAATTTGGACTGGACAAAATCATAGACTTGGAAGAACAGTAAAAGCAATATAAAAAGTGCTATCCCTTTTGAACTCCATAGCATGTGCTTTATTCAGGTTGCACTCTAACAAGCCTGATAGTTAATGATATCCTCCATTAATATAAATTATTATAATCTACCACTTTCTTCTAGCTTTTATGTTAGTTTTTTTTTTTTCCCAGAACAACTTTGCTCCTCACTTGAAATACACATATGGAACAAATGGTAGCTATCTCTGTGGCAGAAGCATGAAAAGATTTTGAGTATATTTGAGGCTAGATTGATTTCCCAAACATAAAATATAAACAGAATATGCCTGTATTTAATGAACACTGTATTTGAGCACCAAAAAAAGGGCAAAAATATGCATCATGTAGCCGTTTACCATAGTGGTATAGCTGCTACGTTTAGTCTGAATGATCAGGGTTTGAAAACTTACAGGGCGAAGATGAAGAAAGTTAATATACTGGTACCCCTAAAGAATATATATGAAGTATTGGAGAAATGGAGACTGCAAGAACAACAAACTGGATTAAACCAAATACCCAACAGTTTATCTCCCACAACGGCCAGCAACAGATGCCAATAGAAAGGAGTAAAATAGGTCAAGCATACAATGATGCTTTCTCAGCCTCCAGCAATCTGTGGCTTTTAGATTTCCTGAGCCAGAAATGTCATTTTAAGGTAATATTTGGGGCCAGACTATTAAGAGTGTGGTGGAAGGCAAAAGTCTTTAAAATTGAATATTTGTACTGAGCCCACTGTAAAGAATCTACAATAAATTTCTAATATAGCACTGTAATCCAGTTTTCTTGTAGATTGTTTACTCAAAAAAAAACTATTGGAGTCCATAATATCCAGAGCTAATTGGGGTGTGGGGAAGTGTTTAAACAATGCAGAAGCATTGAACATTTTCACCAAAGTCTGCACAGTACCTATGAAACCTGTACGACATAGCTGACAATAGCTCAAGAAAAAGCAAGAAAAATACAATCCCATACAAGTTAGTTACTATTCACATGCAGTGATGTACCTACTCACATGAGCTATTTAGAATTAGAAAAAGCAATGAAAAAAACCCTGAAAAGTCATGTATGTCCTAGTTTTAGAACATCAAGAACACAAAGCCTTTAATAGGGAAGAAAAACCCTATCAAACCTAAAAAAAAAAAAAACCAAAACAAACAAACAAAAAAAAAACCCACAAAACCAAACCAAAAAAAACCAACCAACCAAACTCACCAAGGAGTACAATGAACATAAAATCACAAGACAGAGTCCTGGCTATACTGTCATGTAACCCTTCTCCCCAGTTCCTACTGCCCCTCACACTCTTTATTTATCTCTTGATGTTGTATTCCATGATACAACTTCATCACTGCAAACTCACCCAAGGGGGGATGTGATCTGAACGTAGAATCTTCTTGGAACAGAGATATTATCCACCACCAAGGGCTACTTGGGAACATTAATAGAGGAGTGAAGTGTCAGGTTCACTGTACACACAGGATACTAATCACTAGGGTTTAATGCAAAACTTTTTTCCATTTTATTGATACGAACTATGTCCTGTTGAGATTACAAATATGGCTGACAAAGTTATCTATGAGTACATACTTTGACCTGGTAGTTCATCACATTCTGATTAGTAAAGTGGCTATATTTAAAAAAAAATAATCAATGTGGTTTATATTCAATGGATTAAAACTGGCTGATAGTATAGCTAATTTTTAACAGGTAATCATCATCTAATAAGAATGGTTTTAGTCAGATCCCACCATGTTCTCTTCTTGGCTCCACACTAGTCAATATTTTTGTCAATGATCTGGAAGAAAATATCATTGCTGTTAAGGTCTGTAGATTACACAAAAACAGTGAAGTAGTAAATTAGGATAAGGTCAGGTCAGTTCTACAGAGTAATCAAGTTCACTTAGCAAGATGAGACCATCTGAGCATCTTGCCTTTTAAAACAACCAATTTTAAGGACAATTATCTATCAAAATGGAATTTAGGTGGAAGTTGAAGGAAGGTGGAATGGTGTTTGAAAAAGTGTTGTTTCTGAAATGATAGATAGATGATGTTCTAAACATGAGAACCCGCTATGATGGAATGCATAAAAAGACAAGCAGTAGTCATATTCAGAAATAAAAAATAATACTGAAAGTAAGAACAAACTGTTTATTACACTGTATATAATTATTAATAATGTTAGCAAAATAGTAACAGAAGTCTGTGGTCTGCAGAAGAGGATGTTTACAAATTGGAAATGTTCAATAATGACCGAAAAGAACTACCTGAGACCTGGAAATTCTGACTTTTTCTAAGAGCCTAGTGCTCAGCCCTGTTAATGCACATGGAAAAGGTTATGAGTTGATTTGATCACTGTGTATGTCAGGGAAATATTTCTGACTAGCAAACAGTGACAAAACATCTTCCACTGGCTAGGAAAATGAAACTAGAAAACTTTAGACCAGTAATACGTGATTTTTAACAATGAAAGCAATCAATCAGTAGAAGAATTTATTTTGTGACATGGTGGAGCCTCTGCAACTTGAAAGTCCTATATTTTGTAAAAGATAGCCTTCAGTCCACCAAAGCTTGTAGATGCAGGAATAAGGACTTAACATTCTTTTTTATATGTCATGAAAGATGTCAAAGTAGAAGCTCACAAATGTTACAGATGTAAAAAGAGAGGAAAAAAATGCATAAAATGAACCAAGAAAGCAAGCAAGAAGGTAAAAAAAAAAGGAAACTACCTTTCCTGAAATAAGATAAAGACAGATTACCATGTTAAAACTTAAGAGGTACACCCAGGATAACCATTTAAACATTTCTAAACTTTTTAAACCTTAGTATTCACCTCTGCAGTGCTAAGCAAAGGTAATAGCAGAGGAATTGTTTTTAAGCATTGCCTGGCCACAGAAGGTAAGAAGGGGACACATTTGCTGGGAAAGGCATTGCTGTGAAGCTTTGAACAAGCCTTGCTGCTGTGGAAGGCCCAAAGAAAATGAATGTCCAACAATCACCAGTGGCTGATGACCCTTGGCCAGGAGTGCAAGAGAAAAGCAACAGTGGCATGGATCAGAGCACAAGAGGAATGAATCATGTGCAGGACTGATTCTGCACAGCACACTATGATAGGGCTGCATAAACATTTTTGCACAGTAACTGCAGCATTTACTCTTTTGACCACTTTATCCATATCACATTGACCTCAGCCAAGAGAGAGGACATCTGCATGGGTGCTGAAATGGTCCCCGCAACAGGTATAGAAATGCCCACCTGTAAAAGACCGGCTGCTTCTGATGACTGGGTCTTCTCAACCAGTGGCCAGTCATCAAGAAAAAAGGCAAGTGAGAGGCTTGTGTACCTGATGCTTTTCTCAACTTCTGTATTATTGCTGTGCTTCTGATTCCAGCCTGTGAAAACATGTAGACACCTTCATATGCCACAGACAGATTAAATAATTCTTTTGTTCTGGGAGTTTTATTTTGTTTCCTTTTGTTTTTTAAATCAGAGTATCATGCCCAGATAAAACCAATCTAATGAGCTCTAGTGTTTTGGTTTTCCATTGTTATCTCCAAGTCAAGAAGATCATTTTCTGAAAGCTTACTAGTCTCAACTAAAACTGTGGAATTCCACATAATAGTTTACAAGATTATTCCATTATGGATTATATTTGATGATAATTACTTAATATACCCAATACAGGTCAGAAGCTCATAATGAGAAAGCAACCTGACTCCAAACCATCTTCCAAGCAGCAGAATATTGCATACTTCAGGCTGCATTGTGGGTTTGCATGAACTTTCACTGAAAGTCATGTATCAACCAAATGATGTTTTCAGCAGCTGCTAATTAGCACTGTTCCAGACTGGACTGCATTATTAGTTGGTACTGCAGCACAATTCAGTACAGCCTGTCTGTGTGAAAGAAATGTGTTCTAAATAGAAGTGCAGATACTGCCTGGTGAAAATCTGCAAAGTATTTGAACACCAGCGTACTCATGACAAATAAAGCCAGATGAAGATCTGTCCTGTTTATAGCTGCAATATATAAAGGTCAAGGAGGACCATGAGTCTTAGAGAAACCAGTTTGCTCATAACTAGACAAATACTTCTCAAGGCAGGTGTTTTAGACAGACAGTAAAGCTCTCTGAACATGACCCCATCTCTCAATGCAATAATAAGTTTGAGAATAGTGCCCCAGCTCTGCCTTGGTATATCCCAAGGTGACTGGTACATCCTACCTTGCTAGAGTATGTAAAGCTTTTTAAACCTGTTACGGACCCTTGGTGTCATAATCTGGTGTGCAAGAACTTTCTATCAGTCACTCAGTTAAATCAGTATTTGTTTTCAGGACCAGGAAAAGCCTCTTTAATTAACAGCACCCTCCTGGGGGGTGTCAGCCCAGCAGGAGCTCAGCCCCCAGAAAGGGAGTGGCTGCTGTGACTGGGAGCCTGCAACTCAACTTGCAGGTCTCCCAGCAGCGCAATTACCAATACGTGGTTGTCCCTTGGTGCCTGAGTAAACACATATTAACCTGTTTAAATGATGAATTTGCTCCATTTTACTGTGTTCAACTTTTATTTCAGAGATACATAAAAGCCACCACTGGTAAGAGTCTTTATAGAGGGAGGAAGAGAAAACATCCCTGTTCCATCACATAATTTCTATATGCCATTACTGAGGCTTTCTATGTGGTCTCTCTTTTTAGCAAAAACTTGTCTTGAGTATCTCACTGGTATCTCTGGTAACACAATTTGAAAAAGTGTCTGCCACTATAATGCAATAAAATTGACCTATAGCCCAGTCTGTTTCTGGTAGTTGAAGGTTATTTTGCTTTGACATATCCTTGCAGTGTCCTCCTTTTTAATTAATAATGTTGCTGCCATGTATTATGAAAGTCACTCTCTTGCACATACTGTTATCTTTCCAAATTAAGCATTTTATAAATCCTTAAAGTTTCAGCCTTAAGAAATGCACAGCGTATTTTCAATCAAAAGTCCAATCTATTTACATGCACAAGAGCTGAAAGATTTTTCATGCAAGTGGTCATATACTTAGGCTTTTATTATTTCTGCTTGAGCAGAAAGCAATAAATATGTCTTGAGACAAGGGAGAAAGTTAATAAAAAACTGTCTTTTCCTTTTTGTGCTAGACCCTGTTTTAAAACCAGCTTGTCTTTCATGAACAAATTAATTGGATTAGTTCTGCTTCAGCCACAAAGGACGACAGCCTGTGTCACAAGCATACTTGTATAATGAACCATCACTGCACTTGTATACTAGGGGACTGATCCTGAAATCTTACTCAAGCAAGTATCATTATTAACAGAAGCAACATTACAATTCAGTCTGGGACACAAATAATAAAAGAAATGCATGTTCTAACTTTACCACAACAAATTTTAAAAAGTCCCTGCACCAGTGAACTAATGATTGAAATAAATAAAAAACCATGTGCGGTGAATGATGGTATAGAATGGAGACAACCTCAACAAGCCAGCTAGTCAGAGGGCAGGTACTCACTGTCAAAAGATATTAAAATGGTGTCCCTGGAGATATTGTCAATGAAAATTTCACTGTGGTTTGAGAAGATGTCAATAAAAGGAATAAAGCTTTTTAAAAAAGAAATGTGACTAGGGAGAAAGCAGACTGCATTTTTAAAAAATAAATACAAAATTGTTTTTCTTTTGAAAAGAACACAGTGGCCATCTATTTATCCTCCTCCCCTGTTAATAACTGTTAATAACATTTTAAGTTGAGACTACTGTCCAGTCAGTTCTTAACGAACATGTTCATTTGTTCTATATGTAAATGGTTTTATCCATCTAATAATGGCATTTACTCCAAGCTCTATCCTTTTCAACACTCATTGATCCTCATCCATGTTTTGTAAAAATAGTTTTTGTGGGTTTCTGAGTGTTTGTACAATACGTCAATTCAGAATTGGTCTCCGGCTGCTACTATAACAAATAAATTAATAAGAACCAGAACAGTCATATAGGAATCTAACCTACGGAATTGAAATGGCTGTAGTTTACAGGAAAAAAAAAAAAAAAAAAAAAAGCTGTCTCCTTTTAAAATTACAGTGCTCTTTTTTTCACTGTTACTGGCTGTACTGGGGCAAGTATAGATATTGAAAGGTCTATGAATGTTTACTTTCCAGGGTATTATTATGCTATGCCCTATATGGGCCATTTGTCACAAAACCTTATTTGATGTTTTGCTTAAATGTTCAATAACCACAATGCTTAATTAGAAACCATTGGAATTTTTCTTAATTGAAGTCCCAGTAAAATTGTTAAAAGGGGAATGTCTTGTCCCTTAGTCGTCAATGAAAAATGGCCTGTGAGTTAGACAATCGTCCTCCTCTTAACATATAGGCTCTCTAGCCATGGCCATCTTTCTGTTGTCTGAGTAGCTGATTTCACAGTTATTATTATCCATTACTGCTATTTTACCTTCTTCCATTACAGCAAGGGCTGAAGCTATTTCTTAAAAAAATACCATAACTTCTCGTTCTGAGTGTTGTGCAAATACCCACCAAGAGGTAATGAGGGTCCCAAGGAGCTTCCAGCTGCAAACTAAGGAGGAGTGTTTATCACTGCTCAGCGCATCCTGCAGTTATAGATTTGCAGCTGCTGTTGGATGGGAGGGAGGCTGTTCCGTTCACACCTGGCATGAATAACTGTTCACTGAGGGCACCATGCAATTGTAGACTTCTGCATCTAAAGAAACAGCTCCAGAGATGTTTCAGGTTGGGCCTGGAAGTCAGGGCATTCTTTAAAGAATCTTCCTGTTTGATAATAAACTGTGGTTTTGCATACACTTGCTTGCACAGACTCTTTCTTTCTCCTTTCTTCCTATATTGTTTGCGAACAAAGTAGCAGGCAATGAATTACTAGTATATGTAATATAAGCCTTCCCACTTGCAGAAACTAGATACACCTTTCAGATATGAGAGGCATAAATCCTTATTAACTATTAACTACTGTTATAGGTAGCATAGAATTATTCAAGCAATAAAAGAGTTTATTTTTTCCCTCTGTTAGTTGTAAATGAGTCTAGAGGGAACCTAGGAGTTCTCAGTTAAGCTCATTTCATACCTGTAGCAATAGCTTTAAAACCTAATCCTGGATACGTTTATACATTTTTAATAGAACCCCAATTTTACATACAATATCCTCCAGTGGCTTCAGCTGCTGCAGCATCTTTTTGAACGGTTTTTCACATAATAGGCTCAGCAGGTTCAACACTTGATTATCTTTGCTCCAGTTCAATATCTTCCTCTTCCCTTCGTTATACACCAACAAGGGGACTATATGCAGGTTCTCTGTGGAGGATGCCTCGTATGTAAACGTGCAAGCAATGTGGAATCGATCTGGCTGAATCCAGTATTCAAGGAATTTAATTGAATTATTGAAATTCAGGGTTGAACCCCTGGGACATTGATCCTGTATTGTCAGCTTCAAATCCAAGGTGCACTGGCTGCTTGATAATGTGTTCATAGGATTTGCAGTAGAAGGGGTGGTGAATCAAAGCCTGTGACAGTATCACTAACTGACAGAAAACAGAGGAACTGATGCTGAATACATTTAAAAATAAATCAATATAGACTGGCCTGATTGAACAATTCTGGCAATGCATTGTGCTGGCATGGCTGCTGACTTACCAATTTAAGAGTAGGCTCAGGATTCATGGTAGCTGGAAAGCTGGAGAGGCCTGTCACTGGGGCGATGCATTTAACTTCCAAGACAGAGAATATTTGCTCATCTGTTTTCCTTGCCAGAGGCTAGAAACTATGGTTGCGGCTGCCAAATGAAACAAAGGGGGATTAAAAGAGAAATGAAACAATAAAATAATACTTGCAAAAAGCTTTAAAAAAATTCCAAAGAAATGGCTTTAATTTAAATTGATATGAGTGCAAATGTTTTGCTTATTTTCCTCATATATTAAATGATCATTGAGAACTTGAGGCTGGGGTCAATAAAAAAGAAGGGGGAGTGGGAAAGAGAGAAAGAAGTTTGAAAACATTTCTGCATAATACTTCTCAGCCTTTATCACCTCTCCTGAGTGCTAAGTCATGACCTTCTTCATGTGGGACTGCTGGAAAAAGGAGACAAAGTCAAGACAGCTGCAGGACCACCCTGCTCTGTTGTGTACTGTTTCTTCCATTGTTGTCTTTCGCAAACCCACTTGCTTTGTTCAATTTATCATTGTCTGTTTCTCTTGAAATGGGACCTGAGAACACTTGGCTGAGCTGGATTGCATGGCTGTCACTTTAACTTCTGTAAGAGGGCCGCTTTATAGCCTTTCTGCAGCATTACTCCCTTTGTTGGGAATAGATGATAGACAGTTCTTTCTTCTAGCACCATGAGGTGCTGAAGCCCTTAGCCTTCCTTTCTTCCTTCCTCAGCATGGCCAGTGGAAGTCAGCATGAATAGCAGCTACTCAAAGCCTTCAAGGCTGAGTCCTCCAAGGGTCCTGGTACTCTCTACCCCTGTGGCCTCAAGGGGCTCAATCCAGCTAAACCCTTAGTGCATGTACTTCTCTGTAATCACACTATTCATGGGCATTAGTACTTTACTGTATGTACAAAGCCCTTGGCTCCAGTGGGAGCCAAGATCATCCAGCAGCACACTGGATCATTGCCTTACAAAAGTGCAGAGCATACATATCTATCTAAGGCCAAGGCTTTGAGGAATAGGGATGAAGTCAGTGAGACCAAACTAGGTGCTTGGCACCTTTCACCTTCTGAAGAGCTCTTTTGAACAGGAGCAAACTGCTGAAATGTGGACTTAGTGAGCATCATTCAGAAGTTCTACAAAATTGGCTGCCTCGTTGGCTATGATTTTAAGGTACCCGATCCTTACAGCTTTATTCTAAAATACAGAGTGTACAACTGAGCAATGGGACACTGGAGTTAGTCCTATTACCTCTGGGAGACCCTGAAAAATCTAGATGACTTTTGCAACAACTTTAACGTAGAAGCATTTAATTCTGCATTTAATAAATAAATCAAGTACTGCCTATCTGGTAGCCCAGACACACTTCTTTTTCTTACTTTCTTGGTCCACCTACAAACATATTGTCTTGGTGTCTGCAATCTAAATTGGAGGTAACAACCAACATCAGATCTGTGTGCACCCACATTCTCAAAATAGAACACCTGCTGTAGTTAAGTGTTGCAGAGGCTCTTGCATGGTGAATTTCAACTTAACTCCCAAAGCAGTGTGATAATGCATGCTTTTTTCTGTCCTGCACTTGATGTCTACTTCTCACTTAAACAAAGGTATGTGTGGATGCTGCATAGCAAGACAGAGGGAAAGATACTGTAAAGCCAGAAGGAATCCTTAGCTCTGATGTATTCATGTTGTCTCAGGCCAAAAGCCAAGTAATTACCCTTTCTATATTAGGATTTATCATCACTTAATATGAGAGGGGGCTGAGAGCAGGGTCCTTCTCTCCACACTCCTGAAACACTACATCATGCAGATGCCTCTCTCCATCCATGGATCTAGACAAAAAACAAAAGTCCACAGTTTTTTTATAGCACGAAATGCCCTGTGTTTGTTGAGTGGCTAGGGTTGTCATTGCTTTTCAAGTAACACCACAAGCAAGAGGCTATTTTAAAATCCATTGTCTTTAGTATGTATTCCCAAAGAGCTTTCTACATTTTTCACCCTTCTTTGTTTGTTTGTTTGTCTGCTTCATTCTGCCCCATTTATATTTGACTTCTGTGAATTCAAAATAACAAATTATTTTATTAGAAAAATGACACTCTGTAAGTGCTGACATAAGAGAAGACAGAAGAAGTGGTGTTGAAAATGTTTCAAAATAAATAATCAGTGCTCTGTCAGGGGAGACTACTCTGAGCAGTCCTGGCAGAGCATTTGCTATGTTGGCACCATTAGTATTATGCCAATTTTAAAACAGGCAGGACTTTTGGTAATGAGAATGCAGAAAAGTCATCAAAGGGGTAAAGCATTTAGTTCTCAGGACTCACAGGGCATGTCTATACTAGTGTATCAAATGATCCAAAGTGTCCATCCATTCTCTGGCCATAAGGGGAAGCGGCCAGGCAAAGCTGGCATCCCCACAGCTAACCTCTCTTTCTCTGAACTCAATGACTCATCTGTGCTGCACATTTGGTTCTGCTTCAGATCATGCCTGGGTCCATGTTCTCAACCAAGCAACAGGTCAGGGAACATGCTAACTATGAAGTCAGGTGCACGAGGCAGAGAAAGGACTTCGTGCCCTTCCCTCAGTTCACAGGCTCCTTTCTTATCCTGACCCAGGTAAAGACACTGAGACACCCTCTCCAACACAGGCATTCCTGCAATTCTAAGGAAAAAAACCCTTCAGTTTCAAAGTATTTGCATTTAAAAAAAAAAAAAAAAAAAAAAAAAACAAGACACCAACAACATTAAAATAATTCCTGTGTTCTCTTTCCACATAGCTCTCTGGAAAGTGGGAGCTGTACTTGGTTTTGTAATAATTTTTATTTAATAACAGCTGTTAATGAATCTCACTCTCTTTATTTCACAAAGGACAAGAGCTAACACTCAGTGAAATCTGTGGAAACACTCCCGAAAACCTTACCAAGAAATGGTTCCAGCCCTCTTGGTCTTTTGCTTCCCCTGCAGCATTTTTCTTTTTATGTTGGTTCCTCTTTCCCTCTTTTGATATCATCTGATTACCACCTTCATTAACATTAATCAAATACTAACATAGGATCAGTGCATTCAAGTAAAAACGGCAAAATACACATAGATGCTAATATCCATGAATTCGGAAAAATGAAATATGTTGAGCTGTAAAACTTACTTTCCTGAGAACTCAGTCAGTTTCTATTTAGAAGAAACTTTGGTTTTGGAGAACGCATTAAAATGTTTCCTGCATACTTAGACTATTCTATGGTCTACATGGAACTCATTAATGTAGTCCACATACAGGATTCCTGGGGGGGGTCTCTAATATACCAGAACAGTGCTGTAAATCTTCAGGGGGAAAAAAAGCAGTCTGAGAAAATGCTCGGGACTGGGGAAGTGTTATAGCAACATGCTGTTTATTTTCACAAACGCAATTTCTTTTTTACACTCCAGGAGGGAAAAGAGAAAAAGAGAAGAAGGGAAAAAAAATCTTTGTTTTAAGTTGGTTGGTCTCAAGTGTTGATAACTGCAAAGGAAAATGTACTCCCTTTCCTTCCTCTGTGCAGCAGCACAGAGGGACATTACCTAGGAATGCGAATAATTTCTGTACTGCTTTTGCTGAAATGAGAGTGCTACTGCAGGGAACCATGTGGAATATCCAAACAAAATTTAAGACGCCCAGGACACACGCCATTGCTGCTCCTGGGACTGTAGAGGAATCGCAGTGTTCTTTGCTAACCCTGCTGTATCTACCAGCACTTCATCAATGCTAGGACTAGGGGTTTGGCACTCCTGGAAGTCAGGAAGAGCTTTAGCATATTGTGTTGTGAAGCTGTTGTGTCTTCAGCGTTCCTAATTGGTTCAGTTGCATGCTCAGGAGAAACCATCTGGATTTCATTTGCTTAGATATTTTCCAGGTTAGTATTGACAGAAGAAATCAAGTATTGGGCTTGCAGGCAGCTGCCAAATACAGAGCTCCAGAGCGCTTCCCAGCTGCCAGGCTTCTCTGCACATCCCACCCAGATCCAGACTTCTTGCTCAACTACCCTTCTGCTGCTCATCAACACTGTGAGTGAGCCTGGACTTATAGGTTAGAAAGGAACAACAGCAAACTCTTTCAAGGTCCCTAGAGAAGAAAAGTCTTTACTCTCAAAGAAGTAATACCAGATGATGACAGCAGTTTAGTGTCAGGGTTTTTAAAGTCAGGGCTGCTCCACAAGGGAAATCAGGAGGCTGGGTGGTGGCAAGGCAGTGGCAGTGGCCACCCCGGCAAGGGCACAGTCATGTAGTGCCCCAGCCAGGCCAGCAAAGCAGAGGCATGGGTAGACAGTTACACCATGAGCTGGCCCTCAGCCCGGGCAACCATCCCCCAGGATAGAGAGTGATGCCCACGGGGCCCTGAAAATTAACATAGGTAGATAGGTCAATATAGATTGATATCTATACACAGGTATACATTCATACGTATCACCGATATGCACATAGTAAACTAGGATGGCTATTTTCCATTGAATAATTTCTTTAGCATTTTATTTTTCCTTTTGATTGCTTAGCCTTTTGATAGTTTGTTTCATTGTTGCACATTATTTGCTCGTTCATTCTGTTAAACTTTACTTTGGTTTCAACAGATTAGGTCTATATGCATAAGGACCACATAGGTCTTTTTAAAATCGAGGTCAGCCACGGTCTTTTTTGGCTTCATTTTCCCAGCTCCAACATAAGATCCCTTGCTTTGGGACACTTCTACATCACTTCATCATAACCAATCACATTATAACAAATTCAGTTGCTTGCCACCACTACTTCTATTACAAGATTTTTCTGGAACATCTTTTTTCCAATTTCTGTGCCACATTTCTTATGTCCTATTTACATCAAAATTTTCCCTTAAGTTAATGTGCCTTCTTTTTCTTTCCTATCTATTTTTATCATATGTTTATACAAATAGAACAAAAGTACTCTTGTTTTTTATTTGGTTACATAAAATAAATTGATAAGCCTTGGCCACAAAACAGGCTTTATGTTCCTACAGCAGTACTATTAACTCTTCCTCTCTCCACCTGCTCCATTAGGAGTTTAACTTGTTGAGTTTTTATGACTGGAATTCTAAACTCTATACCACATAATGTCTCACCAGTGCAATTTATAATTAATACTTAATGCTTTCGTTTTATAAAAGCCTCACTGGATACATCTGAGAGTTGTATTTCCATTTTTTACTGCTACATGCACCTAGGTGGTGCATAATAATTCTTAGACTGACTAATACCCCTAAGTCTTCCTGTTTAAACCAGTGGGCCTTCAGATGATTGCAGAAGTTCTGATTGAAGAAATTCTCATTGCTCCCTATGTTCATTACCTTGCATTTCAAACTAATTAAATCACTTACGTTGTCCCAGTTCTTAGGCCTATCCATTTCTTCCCATGTGGTATTCTGATCATCTTCCATATTGTTAATGTCTGCTGCACTGCATTTCCTGGAAAAAAAAAAATGATTAACACATTCCTGTTTTCTGTAGTCAAGATATTGCTGGTATTTTCCATAGCATTGGGTCTGATACTGATTCTTGAGGAATCAGCCAACAATTCATTTTTATTTTAGCACAAACTTTTGTATTTCCCACACTGTGATCTTGTGCTAATCCACCTTTTACTCCAAGTACGTAATAATTTTCCATGTGCATTGAGTCCAAGTAGATTAAGTGCTAAATTAATCTCTTCAGACAAGCTCAGTTACCAAAGTTCAGTCAGACACAATCCACTTGCTAATTCACGGGCCATTGTATCCCTTTTTTCATTCATCTCCATACATTTGAATATCATTCAAAAGTTGTACTTAAGCTTCATATACAACTAATGTGAGATTACTGGGTTTTATTGGGCCATTTCTAATCGCATGCTTAGACAGACCAAGTACAGTTTTTCTCTAGCTGTGCATTGTAGCTCTATCAAAAGCTAGAGTCACTGCTTCCAGATTCTTCCAGAATTTGTGTGCCATCCTCTCTTCTGGTGGTCCCCTGATGCTAGCCCACGAAGCCCAGTTGTCTCAGCAGGCCACGCTGAGCAGCAGGATTTCCCACAAAAGCAGCCCCAGCCCCACCAGGCTTTCGAAGGGTGAGCTGTGTGTGAGCAGGTCTAGCTGGTTCAGCAAGGGACCAGGATTTCCAAACAGGCTCAGACACCCTTATTGCTCTCAACTGAATCTCCTAGGAAACAGCAAATTGAAGCTGCATTATCTTTTCCCTGGAGCATGCCCTACCTCCAGTCCTACAAGCGTGCACAAACAGGCAGCCACAAAAATACAGACCCCTGTGCACACTGTGCTGCCTGAAGAGATGCTGGGAGCACTGTGCAGGGTGACCCCGGCTAGGGATTCACCCTACAGATGTGGGGTTTGCCTCTGGAGGGGGTGATCTAGCCCTGTGCTGTCAGTACAGATGGGGAAAATAAATGTAGACAGAGCACAGAATAACTGGTGAAACTGAGAGTGAAGCTCTGTAGGACATAACACAGCTGTGTGCAAATAGTGTGCACTGAGTGGAGACTGCAGACTCCAAAGATTTCTTTCCATTTGCAGAGAAGTGAAACTCTGCTGAAGCTTTTACTTCACTGTTTAGCTAAAATCCATCTTTTCCAAAGCAGTTATTGAAAATATGGGAGTATTTATTAATGAATATGGCTTTTCAATTCAGGGATGACATCTTATCATGGATGATAGAATGAAATAAACATAAAAAAGCATTTTAATCATATTTTTTTAGATTATATCAAATCCAAAACATAATTTACATATACCATAAAAAACCAGATAGAATTGATATGATATTATAAACAGGCCATGCCATTTTTTAATCTTCATTTTAAAAACACTTGCCTTACTGATAAACACCAATGCAATCATCATGGACACAGATCTTTACTCCCTGCCCCTGAATAACACAGGGCCAAAAGAGAATTCTCCCACTCTTCGACTTTCTGTGTGTTCACCCACAATTTTTTAATTTGTTTTAATTGCACCTCTGCTGATTAGGTGGCCCTTAATTCAAACACTTCTGGTGCTGAACTCACTTGGTTCCAGAGTGAGGTACATCTATCCCTGAGCCAGGTGAACACTGACGAACTGGGGCAAGAAGGGCGTTCATTAAAATGGAGGACACATGCTAGGAGCTGTAAAAACCATCCATAATACATAGTCCCTGCCAGAAAATCTTAAAGGCTAAAGCCTTCTTGCTGCAAACGGCTGGCACTTACATAGCCTCACTGTCAGAGCATGTCTCTACCCATTCAAGGATCTAGCCCAGCCCATAAAATTATCCATGTGTATAACTGCTGATGGGTTTAGAACAGCAGAGGCAAACGACTTATAAATGGATCTCACAGATGGCAAAACTGTTCAAAGAAGATGCCTCTTCTCCACTGGTGTGAAGTTGACTCTGAGGCACATAACTGCTGAAGCCTGAGAGAGGGCATTAGAGCCTTGCAGCCTGAACATGGAGAACTGAGCGCTGTGGCACTTCTGACAGCACACAGCACCACCAGCCAGAGTTTGTGCAGTAGGTACAGTCTCCCAAACTGAAAAAAATACAGAATTTGGGGGTGTTCCAGGTTAGAGTAGTGGCCTTTACGGTATTGTTCTCCATCTTTTGAATTTATTTTCGGAAGCTGAACATGACTTCCAGAGTGAGTTCTGCTTAAGAAAGGGCATTATGGGATCCTCCAAAACAAGCAATAAATATTGTTCAGAAAGTGAGAACAGTATATACAGAGAAAATACATATACATATATAGTATTCCCTATTAGAGAATAAGAAATTACTGTTCTTAGTTTTGCAACAGTGTACCACAGCCATTTTCCTGAAAATACGGTTACCACAAAGAAAAACAACATGAGGATGCACAGAGATTTACAAATGCTTTTGTATCTGATTAGATTTACTACAAATTCCCCAAGGCTCCTCTGTGCTTTCTGGTCTCTTTAGTTTCAAAGATAAACCAATTGAATTGATAATTGAACAATCCACATGATTTTCTTTTCAGAAGTAGTAACATCACACATAGCAAACTGAGGCTTCATGACATTTTAAAATTATTAATAAATAAAATAAGATTTAGAAAACAGAGAAAGCTATGTCCATGAACTCCTCTTCATTACCATAAACCTTTATGTTAAAAAATAAAAAATAAATTGCAGTGTGCAAGACTGGAAATATTTCTGCACTTTCAGTTCAAGTCACAAAATATGTATTTCCTCATTTATCCTCACTATCTTAACAAACAAAATCTCAGTAATATGGGGAGAGCATTCATGCATGAGCTGTGCAAACATAGCACAAAATAGCAAGATCTGCAATGTTCCAGGCAAGTATTTTGTCAGCTTCTTCAGTCTGCATGTTGTTTAGAGTGTTAGGTGTTTAGATTCTGTGATAATAGGCTCTACATTGAAAAAAACCCCAACCCAAAAACACTAGCTAGCTAGCTTGCTGGGAGATAGATAAGGCTTCTGTTTATTTAGGCTTTCAAATACTTTTTTACTTTTCAGGCCTTTGCTAAACGTTCAGCTAAGAGCAGAATTTATCAGCCTTCCCTACTTCCAGTATGTGCTATGTTTTAGATTTCTTATTTTGATAACTAGTAGGTATCTTAAAGAGAGGTCATATCCTTAGAGCCTGGCACAAGGGTCAAGAGTTAAAGTACTGAATATGACTTCTGGAATATTTTTGGCTGGCTATGTAAGGGAAGAAACTGCATTTTTTTAGTCTGGAAATTCTTTTTCTGCAAATGTTGACAGTAACCAAGTATCCATAGGAGAAAGATTAAAAATAACCAGAGACCTCATACATGTCTAAATATGCCCAAATATGATTTTATTCCTAGACTGAATTTTAATCACTGATTATTAAGCAGTAATCTAACCTAGAGTAAATATGCTATAAGTAGAAGACTCTCTCGTAGAGATTATAGCAATGAAAGAGGCTGTTATAAATAGGTGCTGTTTCACGTCAGCACTTTTGGACTGTATCTTCATTGAAAAATAGTGGGTATTTCTGTCAACAGGATACCTTCTAACTAGAGTAGCCACCCTGCTCTCAAATCTAACAGGCAAGATGAGTCTCTTGTATCTTTGCAATATTTTTACCGAAAGACAGCCGAATGAGGCCACCCCTTGGCTGTGGTACGCTTCATGATAAAGATTTCAGTGATTATTGTGCTTGACTTAAATTTTACAGGAACGTAACCAAGACATGGCAAGTTGTGCCTTGCTTAAGGCAGCCATTAGGGTGGCATATATAGTAACCATGATGTCCTAAGGGCACAAGCAAAGCAATTTTTGTATGGAGGCAATATCTTTTATTACCAACGGATACACTTTTTAAAAAAGCACACAACCAAACAGATAGACTTACGAGCCTGAAGTGACCTGAAGAAAGACTATTGTGCCTGGAAAGCTGTCTGTTTTGTTGGTCTGATAAAAGATATTGTCTCTTCCTAAAAGCTTCGCGTTAGCTATAAATAGTCCTGTGAGTTCAGGAATCTTCCCCATATTTCCAATGCAGGCATGGCTACAGCAGGGTACCGGCTTTCACTTGTGCTAAACGTGTTGCCTTATCTTTCCTCTAATGCTACACAGGGCATCGTGCTGCTAGGCTAGGCAAGGTGTTTTTGTATCTCTTCTGGAAATTATTCATATCCAATACCACAGATCTAACATCCTTCTTCTGATATAAGCTTTTGCTAAGCAATATCCCCACACTTCCCAAAATTACATGTGCCTGTATCTTTATGTATTCTTTGATCATGTTGAAAGGATGAATCCATTGTGCTTGTTTATTAGCCCCAACAACTGCGTTCCATACATGGGGGGAAACATCCCCTTCAGCATGTTAATTACAAATTCACACTAGGGGTTCCTTTGTGTTCTGAGAGAATACAGTTCTTTGATTACACAAGACCTAAGTGGCATTTCAGAATATCAGCATTAATAACTCATTCCTACAGATCCACCAGGTAGAATTAAAATTAGGAAGAAGGGTTATAACTTGTCAAACTAGGTTTCTAATTAATGGAGTTACTTGTGTTATAACTACTCATCCCTTCACAGTCTGCACTGTTTTCCTAAATGTGGCATGTTCTGGTGCCACATGATGAAAATCTGTGGTTTTGAAAATCTCCTGTTATGAATTTACAGGTGAACATAAGACAATCTATTAAAAATGTTCAAAACCTGTTAGGATATGCACAAAATGCTGGGTTTACTATACAAATATTTTGAGTATATTTTGTACAGTGTTCATAATCATGCATGATTTCAGGTTCTTCTGCAGGAATAATGTAAAAGAAATAGCATTCTTGTTTAGAATGAAGAATCAATTCCATAAAAGCATTTTTTTTTTCCTTTGTAATTCCAAATTTATGGGAACAGAATAGTAAGCTGAAACTTTCAAAGCTCCAGCAGCATGATTGCTTTTTGCTTGGAAACTATTCAAGAAAGCTCTCCTTTTCACTGTCTTTTACCCTATTTTAAGAGTGAAGGTGGTTAATATGATCCCTCCATGGGTGGGATTGATTCCGCCTGAATTAGGCATCTAAAATTTAGTTGTCTAAGTACAGTCTAACTCTCTTGTGCTTCCCTTAGAGTTAATGGAGAGCAGTAGACATCACCCGGCTGGTACTCAGTCTCAGACAGAAATCTAGCAAAGACAAGATGAATTATTCTTTGCAGATGTTTGTGTCTCTCTGTTTAGTATAAAAAGACCTTAGGGTGATGAGCTCAGGCTTTAACTTGCCACCTTCAATATGCATGGCAAACATTCCTTTACAAATCCACGTAATTACTGTCAAATCACTATTTACAACGTGCCTCCCCTATGATACCTACAGGGCTTACAGACAATGGACAAGCTGTTAGCGAGCTCAGAGTTCTTGTGTAATAATTTGTTTATTTTGTTGTTATCTTATCCACACGCACACACGCACACACACCACACACACCCCACCCACTGCCTTTCTCCCTGGTGGATGCTTTATACACATATGTGTCTCTTGCCAATCCAAAGGCAAAATCCTGGGTGGCGCTGTTGAAGACGTCAGGGCCAGGATTTCTTGTCCTCCCTTAAATATCATAAAATGCACAGAACGGTTTAGTCCCAGTCCTTGATATAATGCATTAACCTCCACATATTATTTCTCATATCACAGTCCTCCATAAGATATTAAAAGACAAAAGCCTGCAAAGGACATATAAATAGACTGATGAAATAACATATCTGTGACAGTAAGATCAGCTTGTTCTGCTCCTGGGGGGGTGGGGGGGGTGGAATCAACCAAAAACCCAAACAATCACAAAAACACACAGACCAACACAAAAGCCATACAATGTAAAATGATCCTTTCAATGAAAATTGAGGTTTTATGGTTCCTTATTAGAGACTCCCCTTACAACTAATTACATTAAACTTCTACGTTCTCTGCTTTTTCTCATCAGTAATCTCACAATCTCCAAATCTGTGAAAGTAAATGCTTAGTCAGTGTGTAAATTGAGGACAATTATCATTATGACCACACAGTAATATGAAAATAATTAGACCATTGCTAGCAGCAAAAATATAAATCAAATCAGTCTGTAATAGGAACATTAATAATTTGTTAAAGATACAATCTATTGCACATGAAGACTGGAAAGCAGCTGAGCAGAGCTGCTTTGCTGAAGACAGTGCTTGTTTTGAAATAAAGAGTACAAAATTCAGTGTATGTGCATCAGTGCTAATCTATGGATGATTGTGTTCAAGAGAATTTACAACCTATTCCAAATGCGTGAACTCATTGGAACTGGGAAATCAAATGGCTGAGTGGTATTTATTATGCTACCCTTATCTTTTGCCAATGTGGAGGGAAAGACTGGGACAGTTCACTTTGCCTCCAGGCATCCAGTAATGAGCCAACCGGTGGTGCATTAGGAAGTAGTGGGCAAGTGGCATTATCATCAGGTGCATTTTTAGTAGCAGAGTCAAGTAGCACTGGGAGCATTATAAGTAGTGCAGTCGAGTGCTAGAGCATTGGTTAGTACAGCACGGAATGCACAATGTCAGGAAAGCTTTGTGAAATATAACAAGCAGAGTTAGGCCTGAAACATCCACTTTAAATATTGCCAAACTTTGAAGAGCAGCAGCTCTAAACTCAGACTTTCCCTTTGGCATCTAGGGATTGCACTAACAGGCAAAACCTGATTCTGAAATTCGAACTCTCTCAGATCCTAGAAAATCCTGGATACATTTCTGATGGCAAGTAGCACAGTCCAGACTCTTTCACATCACAGTAGACAGTTCAGTTGAACACCACAGCGAACTTTTCAGAAAGGAGCCATTTGGCATAATAAGCACAGTAGTCAGGGGGCCAAGGTAGCACCAAATGTGCAGTGTGATAATTATTAAACAATTGTAAGTGACAGGCAGTATTACTCAGGTCTTTCCAGAAAACCATACCTGAAAAGACTCTTGAGAACATCAGGGATGCAAGTAAACCTTTAGGCAAAGGGGTCTGTAGACTGTTGGAAGGCTCTGAATGGGGTGAGGATCTACTGGCCCACGGTAAATCTGTATGCATCAGGCAGTTAAGAGGTGTCCCAAAGGAAATGCATGATAGTGTTAAAGTCACAGCACAAGGACTGCCTCCTGGTCCATGTTTTCCTGCTGCCCTTGCCCAGATTCTTCCCTTCCCCACGTGTTCTCATAGTGGGACCGGCTACATATATATATGACCTGACATACCCAGCACATCTGCTCCAGCATTTCACTGGGGTGTGGTAAATTTTGTGAATCAGGAGGTGGGGGAATAGCTGTGTCCAGTGCTAATCTATCTCGTTCTTTAGAGTGGTGATGAAAGGTACTGGGGTGAAGGGATAAACACATGGTGAGGTAGCACAGAGCAGAGCCGGTCTGATCTGATACTTACAGGGTGGAGCAAATCAAGGAACAAATCTGGTATCATGGACTTTGTGACAATATTGACACATTTGGAGCTGGTATACCTCACATGCTTGAACTCAGGATATTTCTGCACTGTCAGTATATCAACAGAAGCAACAGGTAACCGATATGTAATCTGGACCAATATGTAAACTGTGGTCTTCTTCCAGCTCCAGACCAGCAGTGAAATCACCATAATGCTGGAAACCATGGGCATGTTCTGAATGGGAGATGTGATGAAGTCTCAATATCTTTTGCAACCCTCATTTCTAAGTCCATACAAAACTGTAAACCTTCAGAGTGTTTTCAGTTCTGCAGCCCCAACCTATCTGGATTGAGTGGCAGTTTAAGGCCAGAGTGAAGGGTAGATGAAATGTCAGTATAAAGCTTAAGTCCTCCACAGGAAAGGTTGTGAAGGCTGTGAGAGTGCAGTGCCCTCTCTCTCAGCTGGTTACACCAGGAAGACCGAGCAGGAGTTTCATCTCTGATAAGTGTTTTTCTCCACATCCTCCGACAATAGCAGGTATCTTGGACAGAGTGTAGCTTATATCTGCATTAAAACCCTGCAAACAGGAATGAAGACTGAATGTGCATACAGACAGACCCAGGGCAAATAACTGAGACATTTGACTCCATTATTTATTAAGACTTTCCCCTGTGGTTGGTGACAGTAAAAAGCTTTGGTGCTGGAATTACTTAGGATAGGCAATGAAAATGTGGCTGGCATCTACAGTGAGCCACACAGGGACATTTGTTTCATTTGATGCACATATGCTAGCCACACAATCCGCTCACAGAGCATTGGAATATTTCCCTGCAGATCACCAAGAGGTGGCTCCCACATAAGAAAACCAAAGACAATGAGCAGCTAGGCACTGGAATCTTAGTCTTTCGAGTGGGAATTAGAGACTGAAATCTGAAAATGCTACTGAATTGGTGCAATTATGTTGAATCAAATGAGAAAAGCAGTTCATAACACATTAATAGAGTTTACTATAATTGCTGAAGGAATATAAGAAATCCAAAGGTTACTTTTCCCTAGTACAATAATATTTAAAATCCATGGAAAATAATCTCTTGTAAAGAAAAAGAAAACTTTCACTCTGGTTGCAGCTACTGTACTTCCTACTTACCTTAATGTTCAACTACTTTCAGCTAAAAAAAAGAAGTAGAGAAAAATAAGTATGTCCTTGGAGATTGCCTTAGTATTAATGAAAACTTAGGTATTGCTGTGTTCTATGTTTTGAGCAAACACCTCTGTTACTCTCTGTACTGTCTTTTAAAGAAAATTCTTAAGAAGGGTATTCGTAAGAAAGTTTTAGCTGAGTATGCTGCCCTTCTGTTTTATTTGTGTATTGGCTTATATAAACACATTTGTTCTGGAAAGGGGATATCTGCAAGGCTGTTTTAGGGAAAGACAACTGCTTTTGCAGTGCCTGGACTGGTATTAAAATCCAGGCTGTCTGGATCTGTAACCAGTAACAAATTGAGCTCATCTGCCAACAAACATAGAAATAAATGCCAAGATAACTTATATTCTTCTCATATGGAACTATCAGTTATGGGGTATGTGTTATTTCTTCCTCAGGTATAGGTCAGAAGTGATAACGTACTGCAGCTCTTGTAAAAGTGGTACACAGCAGCAGTGTCTGTGTAGATTCATGTCTGAGCTCGGTGAGTGCATCTCCTCATACATCTTACATCAATTTTTATGAGATATTGTTTCTCCTGGAATTCTGGACGTTGTTGCTATTATTTAGTTATTTTCCACATTTGTGCTGCCTGTCTACCTGTTTCTGCTGACACCAATCAATTATGACTAGTTCTTTGCTATGCAAAATGGAGATCTTCCTCCTCTGAACTTTAAAGGATGTCACTTGAAACACTTTCTCCTTACAGTACCTTTATGGTATGCTCTGACTGATGAGTTTGGTGGTGGGCATCCTCATGGTGAAACAGAGCAAGTAACTGTTTGTCTTGCAGCAACATGCCCCCTCTGTGGGTCACTGACATAGCTCCCCTTTCTCTACATAGTTGCCTGTGTTTGAGAAACATGTAGGGATTTAATTTTTAGTAGTAGTAGTACTAAGATCAACATTGCCAAAAAAGTGCAAAAGTTATTGCTCTGGGGGAAATAACTGAAAGATGAATGGGTAGACAGACGATAAGCAGTCACAAAAGACGTGTTTTCTTGAGAAAGAAGGCTAAAAATATTCCAACTTGCAACCGTTAAATGAGGTATTTCTTTCTGAGTGATACATACAAAGCTGCATTTGGCTGGGCTTCTGCTGTCCCTCATGAGAATGTAGTGTCAATGTCCTGTTTGTTTTATAGTCTGGGATCCTTCACTAAGCTTTAGCCCACCAGGAACAGAGGGAGTGGAGAAGATACCACTCAAAACAACAGCCAAAGGCCTGTCAGTGTTTTGGGAAGTCTAGCCCAGCAGAGGGAATTACACCCTGAATATTAGGCACGTAAATTAACCCTGCTCAGGGGGAAGTCCAGGAAGACTAGCATATAGTACTCTCCCAAATGTTTTCTGGTACTCACACCGCTAAAAATAACGTTGTGTTTTCAGCTTTGCAATGCACAGTTTGAAATGAAAGGGTTTCCTGTGAGATGGAAACTCTGTGTTTTGACCAGGGCTAGATAATGTGAGAACTTTATGCCCACCATAATGTGCTAGTGTAAGCAAACATCTCCTGTAACAGAACGTGTGTCCTTAGTGAAGATATGCACACTCCATTTGAGATTGCTCATGTGTTTTTAATATACGTTTACCTAGGGTTTACTTTCTGTTTAGCAATATTTTCGAGATGTGTCTTTTAATTCCAGAAGACAATCATCAGATTTTATTTTATTACTTGTTACTACCTGTGTAGTAAAGAAAGAAACTGAAGAATGAATCTGGAGAAGGAGAGGAAAGAGCCAGGTATCTTTTGTATTTATTAATGGCAATGTGCAAATAATAGAGAATGTCTAAGTATCTGTGTATATGGTTTTTATTTACATGATCCACAGATGGATGGTAAAAAAATCAACACAGATAGCCAAAACAAAAATGTCACTGCATTCTCGGAACATAAAACTATTCAGAAACTTCAATTAAATTTCAACATCTTGGTTAGGTGTAATTGCTTAGAGAGGAATTTCACATTACTGAAATAGGAATATTTACACTTACTTTAATAAATGTCTAATCTAAAACTCATTATAATCTGAGTCAGACTCTATTCATTAACTTCAGTGAGCTTTGGATCAGGCCATTTGATCACACAGATGAATAAACAGAGTTTGTTATTCCTTTTACAGTGCAGGGTATGTGAGTTTTTGCTGGGTCTTCCACTGTAAATGCCCTTTTGTGAAACCTCAAGATGTAAATTCAGGGACTGGCATCTTCAGTGCTTTGTTTGATCTCCAATGCCATGCCATGATTTAAGAAGAGGCAGTTTCTGAAGTGCACTTGCAGCTGACTCAGACAAGCCTTTATAGTATTGATTGCAGGGAATGTTTGCTTTATGTACTGTTCAGTACGGTAATCCTAGATATATTGAAAGTGGGATCAGGGATCAGCATAAAATGATGTGACATTGTTTAGAAAAAGGATATTCCCCTACCAGATCTTTGTAATTACAATGCAGGGAAGTTTGATGATGCCATTACTGCATTAATTCACTCTCTATAAAAGTTAAAGTTCCAAGCAGTAACAGGATCATTGTTTGTAACAGGAAAAACTTACATTCAGATTGTAAGAGGATTCTTTAGTAAAGATCACCAAGACTTTTCATTGATTTGTTTAGACAGATGTCTTGAATAGTTCAGAACTGTTCCACTGTTCATGCATAGAGGTCCATAGTATTAATTATGTATGTAATTTCATTAGAAGAGATATTCTCTTACAGCCATATGCAGCATGTTACATTTACTCACACTATGAAAGATGCCACTTCTAAATCTATCAACACTTGTCACTACCACAGCTGAATGCTGCACCATGAGAACCTCAACCTCCAGCATAAATCTGCCCTCTTTCCATCAAAGTCAAGACTCTTCCATACTGGCAATACTTTCAATGCACCTATTTGTACTCAAGTTGCTATACATCGTATAAATTAACAGCTGTCAAAATACATCAGGTTTCTTTTATTTTTCCTCCAGAATTATGTTTAGAGCAAGGGCTCTGGGTTAAAAACAAAAGAACTCAGTCAGAAAAGCGGAATTGTCAGGAGGCAGGGGATCAACAATATGTTTATATAAAACCAGTACCTGCTCTTCCCATCAGAATCGGAACAGAAACCTCCCAGCACCTTTACCCAGCATGTGCAGCCAGATGCCTACACAACCGACTGGTACCCAGTCCATGAATGGGGCAGACTGGCTGTAGCTTCCCAAGATGCACGTCCCTTTGTTGTGAGCCTGCCAGCAGAGACAGCAGTAATAGATAGCATTTCTCTGTTAGAGCTATTAAGTAAGCTAATATGGTTGGAGAACGTACAGTAGATGTGTATAACATTTACAGAGTTGGTTTTAGTATAAGATTATTCAACTGTTCTAGGATTTATACTGTTGAACTACAAATATTCCCCACTGTGGACAGAGTTGTGTCAATATACGAATTCATTTGGGAGATTTAAAAATCATTAGTGAAGGTTTGCAATTGATATACCCTCAGGAATCACTGTATTTTACCACTGTGATTTACAGCTTGAGGTGCTTTTGCATGGGATAATCCAAATGCTGTTTAAAGCTCAATCACTTGAAATTAACTAACCTGTTAATTCCTGACTGATCTATGCCTAACCCCTTCACACTGCCCAGGATGGCTTGTCTTCAGGATGAAGAGATACAGGCTGAAATCCTATACTCATAGAAACAAAATACTAGTGTGGTTGTTTAAAAAAAAAGCAGAAGACAAAAAAAGCAGCCTTAATCACAATGCAGTAAGTTGTGCTGTGAAACCATGGGCTTACACAGAGTAAAATGCAACTCCATTTTAGTGAATTTGAAATCCTTATAAACAAATTTAGGTGTACAAGTGAGCAAATGTGTATTTTCTGAGTTTAATTTTACTGAAATGATTGATTGTGATATAGTCTGAGGTTCTTTTCTTTCTGCTTTTTCTCACTTTTTAACCCTCAGACTTCCTGTCTTTCTGTGAGTTTGATTTTACTGTGCAAATTCCAAAAACTGTTTAAAACCCAGGTTAAGATCACATGCATTTTGATTAAGTAGATCTATCTTTTTAAAGGTTCAGCATTCGGGAGAGAGTGCAAACCAAGTGCAACAGGATACAAATAGCCTTTTGTGATGGGGGCCTTTGCTCTGCCAGAAGCTCTGGGCTGCAGTCCTGCTGCCATACCGATGGAAGGTTTGGGGTGGTTTTCAGCTCCTGATGTCATTCATTCTGTCTAAACGTTGCTGTGCTCTTCCTGCCAGGGGTGGCCTGATGAGCTCCTGGCATGTTGCCATAAATGTCCGTGATACAGTATGAAAAAATTTAATACATACTCTACATGAAAGAGCCAGAGCATAAATAAAAAGACACCAAAAACCTGAAGAAAGTCTTCAATCCAAAACCAGCCTCTCCCATGTGTGTACACTAACCCCTGGGCCATACCACAATGATCTTTTTCGTGTTTGCTGGCCCATGGGATCTTGTCATCTTCAGCTGCCCAAGCCCCAAGACTAAACTCACTTCAGAGTATCTCATACCCTGGGAATGGGAGGTTTGTGTAGGGTGTAGATGCACATGTGACAGCCTCAGCCCTTGTGCTCCAGTCACCCCAATATTTGATAGTTGTGGCGATGCTGCGATTGTGCTGGCAGCTGCACTGTAGATGCACACAAGCTCTGAGTTTATCTTTTCCCTGAGTCTCTGAGGAAGAAAAGGAAAAGGTTGGGGTTCAGGATTCTGTCTTGCTGTCTGTGCCTGAATGACCTAACTGACCTGCGATATCAAAAGCCTTCAGGATCAGAAAACACAGGATGAAATCCTATACTGACAGGAACTAAGCAGCAGTGTGTGTGATACCCCATTACTTGTTTTGGGAAAGTCAGACACGCACATCCCAGGCTGTTCAATCTGGTAGTAAGTTCCAACCCCACCCCACACACCCCACACACACACCACCCCCCCACCCCCGAAGACAATCAGTTTATCAGTGCTTCAATCACCCTCCCAATTTGCTATGCACAGACTCTCCCAGAGCTGCTGTCTGACAGCCCTTTCACGGTGCTTTGTGAGCTTCCACCAGGGACACCACGACTGTTAGAGGAGACCAGAGGTTTGCCTCCATCCTTCCCTTCTCCCAGAGTACCTCCTGTACTGTCATAAGGCAACACAAAGGTGTCTAGAACTAATCTCCAGTATCTGAGGAGGTACAGCAGATTCCTTGCATCCAAGAGATGCTCCAGAGGTGACCCACAGCCCCAGTCACAGAACAGCAATCCCCTTATACACCGTAGACACTGGCCTTTCATATCAGCTCGCTTGCCCAAGTTCCTTTCCACACCTTGACATTTTTTGTTTAAATGGGTAATCAAACAAGCGCGTTTGCCAGCCCTTCCTCTCATCAGACGCATGTTGCTTTGGAAAATGGATTTTATTACAAGCAACAGCCTCGCTTTCTGGGATCCCCCATGTTAATCTATTGGCAGCGTATCACCAAAGTGTACTTAAAATTAGACTCTGCTATAAAATGCCACGTGCTGCCTGAGCACTGCCAGCACACTGACCGCTGCCCCGAACACAAACAAAGCCAATCTCTGCCCCAGCACGATTGCAGAACGGGCACCCCAGCACCCAGCACTATGTGACTGGTGTCGCTTTGCTGCAGTCCCATTGCGTGCCAGAAAAGGTACGACTTATGCGCGACGGCTTGGGGGGTGGGGGGTGGAGTGGGGGGGTGCGGCTGTGCCCCACCTTTCTTACTCGGAGATTTATCAACTCCTACGACACCTGTAAACCAACTACAAAAGGAGCTGCAGCCTGCAAGCCGGCCGGTGGCCGCACACCGCCAGCCGCAGGCACACGCCAACAGCGCACCGTTGGGCAGCGCCGCGAGCCCACGCTGGCGCCTCCATCCCTGCACCGACCACCACCACTTAAAGAGCCGTTTATTTCTCTTCTACATCAAGGCCTCCACCTCGGTTTGCCACCGGGAGCCCAGCATACAGCTCCCTGCCGGAGGGCTCTTCTTGCCTCTGTCGCGATACCTCACTGCCCCCCACGCCCGCACCCCACCCCCCGCGCCTATTCCCGCGCTCGTGCGCGGCGGCCGCACCGGCCCCGGCCCGGCCGCGGCCCCGCTGGTACCAAGTGCGGGCGCTAAGCGCCACCTAGCGGCTGCCGCCACACCCGCCGCCGCTCGCCGCGAGGGCTCGCGCTGTAAATTAAAATCTCCTCTCTCATGAACACCGACTTGTTAAACTCTGACTTCCTTTTTAAAAGGCAGAAAATTAAAACGTATACCTCCGCCTCAAAAACGCGGTAATTAAACATAACCTACAGGAGCTAGCTTAGCGATGCCGGTTCTTCAGACTGGCGGGCTAAGCAAATACGGTTTGTTGTTAACTAATTACGTTGTCTTAATTTGCCGATTCAAAAACCTTAAACGCCCTGAACAAACAAAGTCATTATCTCGGATTTCTTCACCGTACCTTCTGCCTCGCGCCATCTGATGCCCGGCGCTGCGGGTTGCGTTTGCACCGAGCATCACCTGGGGGATGTCCGCGACCGGCCGGCAGCCTTTGCACCAGACCACGACTTGGTTTGCAAATCCCCTCCCTGGCAAACCAAGGACGCTCACGCAATCCCCACTAATGATACCTAACGGTAACATTAAAAGGCTTGAACTTGTCTCCCTGTATTACCTTTCCAATACGCATCTTAATTAACCAGGGAGAAAGCGTTGCTCAGACAGTGTCTCCTATTGAACGGAGCCGAGCTAATTTCCCCCTTCACTCTAAGCAAGCTGGCGGGCGAGGCATCTTCTTTTAAAGGAAGACACTTCACATCTTTCTCAGTGACACTGTGGCCAATGCAAAACTTTCATCTAACTTTCTCCTCTCAAAAATGTAAAGTAAGAAAACAAAATTTATGCATCATTTAAAGATGCCCCAGGATAGCTTTGAATTATGCAATCCACAGTTATGTGACCTGCTGCTTAAGGGATTCTTTGGCTCTTCCCTGACACTGATCAATCCCCTCTTGGTTTTATTTAAAAGACCCAGTCACTGAAGCATTCAGACCACATTATTCACATCATTCATTCGCATGCCTGGAAAACAACGCAAATAAACACACAAGGAAGAATGAAATATATGCTAACTTGCTACACTTTTCACAGGTTAGCCCCTTTGATTAGAAATCATTCTTGGAGGAAATAATGGGAGGATTAAAACCAACTTTCAGTCTATTTTAAGCCAGGTTCAGGTCATTGCCTTTGTCACTCAAAGGGTCAGTTCCTTTAGGTGCGATCAAATCGCATCGGTTGAGGCTGTTGTGCAAAAAGCCTTGTTGCTCTGTGAAAGATTTCCCCTTGGCCCGTGTTTTAGCAGTCCACAGGCTGTTTTAAATTACACCAGCTTCTACTATCACAGGGTGCCCAGAAAAGAGATCCAGCACCAGTTTAAAAGGGCGCATCAGCCACCATGCCATTTCCTTGGTCATATCTCTGTTCACCAGCAAGGCCAGCAGCAGGACTGGGGAGTGGTGTGGAGTGCCCACCCCATTTCTGTGAGATAAAGCCATGCCCAGCCCTCCAGGGGCTAATTATCTGGGTGTGATTTAAAGTGATTGCCAGAGAATCTGCTCCCAACAATGCTGACAGGTCAGGCAATTTTCAAATGATCACAGCTGGGATATTTGTACAGGAAGATTTCAGAGCCATATTAAATTACCTGCCGTGAAAATCCTGGTGCTGAATACAAACATACGTTATTGATTTTGGAGGACTCCAAACTCAGAATCCACAGCCTGCCCTCAGTTAGCCACCTCCCCTGGGACCAGGTATGGAAAATGATGCTGTCAGCCTGCCGCCCACCCTTCCCAGAGCAGCTTTAGCCCTTCAGCTCTCTCCTTTCCCAGCAGCAATCTGACTTTTTCCTAGCATAGCCTGCAAGGTTATTTACCACTGTTGGAAAGACAGCAGGGAGCAAATCCTAAGAGGGGGACTATGTCCTAAAATCCAGACATAGCTCCCCAGCCAGCAAATTTTGACCACCCTGAAGAGACAAATGCCCTCTCACAAACAACCGAGGCAAATATATAGCAACGTAGCCTAGAGGATGCTGTCCTGGACCGGTACATTGTAGACCTGGATTGCAGCCTTGTTTTGCCTCTGGCTTACTTTGTATGCATTTTCTCCACACAGCACTCAATTTTACAGTAGCTCCTAGCTCAGGCACTTAAGCATTTGAACTGCCAAATGAGGTTTTGAAAGGTGTGTTCACATTTGCATATATTTTCCAAGAACATGTCTTTATTTATGCCTCTCTCTAGTAGTAAATTTTAATCCTGCTAACAGCAGGAATAAATGTAGTGGGCAGAATAAAGCAGACTCTTGGAACTTAACTTATTTTTCTTATTCTCTTCAAACAATGTATAGCCTCTCAAGCTTGCCTTTAAAGGACAAAAAATCTCAACATTGAAAATAAGCTGCTTTTTTTTTTTTTTTTTGCTAAGCCACAGACAAACTTATGTGCCTCTGTAGAAAGGGAAAAGGAGATCGAAACAGCCTTAAGACAACCAAAGTATCTTTTATTTCCTATACTATTTAATGGTGGTTGCTATTACTTTCAGAAACTAGTATTTTGCAGGTAATAAAAGAGTGAAAATCAATCAAAACAACAGAGCACACCTCCCAGAGGACAAAAAATCCTCAATATATAACTGACTGCCAGAAAGCAAGCGTTAAAATAACCTGCATCAGGTAGAAGTGCTGCAATAAGAAATGGAGACAAAACACAGAACTATAAAAGAGACAGCTCACATTTTAATTGAAGAATTGAGCAGCGGCTGCTGACAAGTCCATGTGCTCTGTTTCCACAGGCGCTTCCAAAAGGCTGAGCTGCAATGCATAACACCCAGCCCAGGCTGCAACGTTCCTGGGAGGGTTCAGGGGCACAAACTGCTTTGATTACTGTTAGTTAGGCATCAGCAATCCACTGAAAGGGAGGATCAGACTTTCCCCACTGGGCACGCTTGGAAAGCTGACACAGAAATCTTACTGGAAAAGGTGTAGAAAGGAAAAATGAGCAGGAGGTTTTACAAAATCTTAGTGAGAAATTACTGATGTTGCTCCTCAAAGAGAATGAGGCTGTAGTTAAGGCCTCAAATACTAACACCATTAAAGTCAGTGGAAGTTTTAGAGATACTTGAATAGCAGAGGGTTTTTTTCCTCACTTCAGTTTTCTTCCCAGATCCAATTAATACAAGAAGAAATTGACTGATTCACCTATTGTTCAGGTCTCTCTTGCCTTGTCATATCTAAAGCTTGCTCCTAAGGTCTGCAGAGCCATACAGCATCTATCACACTTCTGAGCACTCCATAAATAAATAGTATGAACTGTAATGAGAATACTAATGAAATGTGTAGCTTTGTGATTGAAAACTCTCTCCTTTCAAGCTGTATTTTTAAAGGAAAATTAAAAGGATGAATTGTAGCACCTGATGTCATAAAGCCTCCCGAGTTAATGTATTGGTTGCCATGCCACAGTATTACCGAAACACTGATATTTTCTATGCGGTACAGTCTTGTAATTTGAGAGGTATTCCGCTGCCAATCAGAGGTCCAACAGCTGCCACTGGCTAGGCAAAATTGCACTCAAACAAAAAAGATGTGCAAAGGAAAAATGTAGCAGGCAGAGATATTTTCAACGTGGTTCACAATAGCATGGAGGGGATGCAGCAGGGCACACGCTGCCGGCAGAGAGGGGGAAGGCAAAGGGCTAAAAGAGCTGCTGAGCCCAAACACTACCTTCAAATTGGAAATGTGAATTGCCGTGTAGCATGCCCGGTAAATGAGGCTCAGAGGATTAAAATATCACATCCAAGGCTCTGCAAAGAACTGTGATGGGTGGAATTAACAACAGTGCTTCTGACTCCTCTCGGTGCCCTGCTGCATCACTGCCTCGTGTAGCAAAGAAACGGGTTAAAAGAAAACCATAGAAGCCAGCGACTTCAGCAGATGTCTGACCTACTGCAGAGACTACTGTGGAGATCTGCCATGGGAAACTGTACCAGGGCTCAGATGAGGCTAATTGCTCCACAAGGGACAGAAAGCAGGAAATACATACACTTTTTTTTTTTTTTTTTAAAAAAAGGGGAAAAAAAAAAGAAAAAATAGAAAAAGAAGAAAGAATTTTTACTTTCTCATATTCTAAATTTGGACAGACCCAAGGGCCAGAGTTTCCCTGGGAAGAAGGAAAAGGGAGTCTGCAGAAAGCCCTTTTGCCTTGCGTTTGTTTGAACTCCGATTTCAAGAAGCTTTTTGCCTCTCTTTGAATTCAGGCTGCATTAATAAGCACTTTGACTAACATTTAGGCAGGCAGCCAGTAGGGATACCAATATATTTAATGTCCCTTGTTTCTTATGTATTTTTCACTTTTTAGACATAAACCTATGAAACTAGGTGTGTAAGTATTTTCTGTCGTTAGGCCTGTAAGCTGTGACGATGCTGTGGTTTTGTCTTATATCATCGTGGAGAAAACTTTGGGGCTGGGACATCCTTGCTATACATTGCTAAGCTTCTCAGCACAGCAGATCTTGTATCCCACTGGTACCACTGTATTGCTGGGGCAGCTTTCTGCATACATGTTGACAGGTGCTGCTCTTGCCTTTCACCCTGTTGAGTCATAACCACATAAGAGCTACTCAGCTCTAAAGCAGCTGGATGCTGATGGTAACCCATGTTTTCACAAAGTGTTTTTTGGAACACAGGTTTAAATTATGAGTTAATAACATATTATGGCACAGAACTTATGTTAGTTAAACAATGCAGTAGAGGGATTAAATGTATACCTTTCAATCAGCCCTACATCAGCAAAAAGCATTTTATATTCAAGTTTTAAACAACCTGCAGAAATTAACAGGGGATTCTATTAGACTTGGTCAGGAAAAGCTTTTGGACTTGATAAAATGGTAGCAAAACCAAACTAAACTGATTTTGTTATTGTTACAGTTCTTCTAAAACACATTTTTTAACCCCTTTTGATGCCAAAATTGAAAACAAAACCAAAAACACTTTTATTTTCATGAAAACATGAAAAAATCCATTGCCACACTTTCCTGTGGAAATTTTCCCTTTGATAGAAAGGCACCTTTTCGTTCAATAGATGTTGTGAATGCCTCAACACATTACTTCTCTGATAAATTAGTCTCTATAAATATGTAACACTTCCATAAGGCTGTTAATATAATAATTAAAATGTCTTAAATTTAAAACTTAAATATTTTTCTCCTATTATAAATTGTTCCCACATGGACTTTTCTTTCTCTAGTGCAATCTACTTATTGTTTTAAAAGATTTAACAATAAAGAGGGTGGATGAGATAAAGCCGCTTTTTCTATCATTGTTTTTCATTATTTCCCTTTAAGATTGAATAAGTGTGTTCCTTACACACCAGTGCAAAGATCTCCCATCACCAGGCTCCTGATAGTCTCCATTGAGATCCGCTCTGTCAGTTTCATGGTTTCAACCCTAATTTCGTGGTTGGTTCATTGCTGAGAATCCCTCCATTCAGTAAAACTTCTAGGTCTGTGACAGCAGGAAGCAAAGAAATGGCAATGAAGTTATCAATAAAATAATCAGAAATAAACCTGTAGTTAACACAATTAGGATATTATCCTGCAAACACATCTGTAAATCTGAAAAGGACATTTCTCATAAACATAATGTGAAGGGAACTAAGTAAGGAACTATTTAAATATCCAAGTGCTTTACTGAAACTATATCTGTATGAGATTATATCCGTGCAAAATTACTCACAGGTGTAAATTTTATTCAGGTTGAACTTCGTATTATTCTTGATCATGTCTCATTTTTTCTTCCATTTAGAGATCTCTTTTTGAGACTCATTTCAATGATCAATCTTTTTATTATAAAAAATAAAGTATTTGCTGTAACATTAATTAATTTTTCCCTGCTGTAATTATTAGAACTGAGCAAATAATTCACAATGAATAATTCATCTGCTGAATGTAACCTCATTTTCTACTTGCTGAATATCTGCTAGCAAATCTTCTTTCTAGTTTATTTGTTAATCAAAATCATCTGACCACTTCTGGTGAATATTTTTAACTATGGATTGAGCCTGAACAGTTCTCTTTGAGCCTTTGATATATACAGTGCTTGCTGTGTGATCTGTGTTGGTACATTGTAATTGGTCTGGTAAAGCATGTGACTTTATTTAATTTTCCCAGTTTAGGGAGTGTTTATATACTCTGGGCATGAGCACATCTGTATGTGAATTTCAGTATTGTTTTTAAAACTTCGGAATTTGTTTTTATGTCAGTAGAACTCCATTGGTCAAATGTATTTGAGGGGAAAACCCATTAAAGGAAATGTGAATATGTGAATCTATCAAATGTTGAGCCACTATTTTCAACAATTTACTTACAGCTTGCACTCAGTTTTAAGCAACTATTACATTATTGAAGGAAGAACTCACTGCTATCAACATCTGCAGCCATATTTTATGACCTTTCTAGTTAAAACGCAAAGTGTTTCCATGTCATGGTGGATGTTAGAGAATACTTAGTGTGTCTGAGGAGTCCTTGCTTGTCACAATAAAAGACATTTTGCAGGTGATGGATAGTACATCTTTGAAGACTTTTCTGCATAAAATGGAGGAACTGGATAAAATTTTGTGAGATAAGCACACAGAGATTTTAAAAGGTGACTTCTAAATAAAGCAACCTATATTTGACAGAAAGCCAGTGAGATGTGAAGTCCTGTACCTTTAGATACCTTTAAAATCTTCATTCATATTCTTCAGTTAGAGTTTCAAGGTGAAACTTTTTTACCTGGATGATGAGGAGTCTTCACAGTAGTGGAGGCCCATCTCTCACACACCTGTAGGGTATGCAGAGAATATGACCTCTCCAACAAATGCACCACCCTCCACCATACCCTGCTGGCCAGAGTAGCTGGTTGATATTTGAGGAGACAGAATAATTGTTTCTCCTCTTTGCATCTTTTCCTCCTTTGACATATTTTGCTGTTTTTTCTCTTCTGGAAAGACACATTGAAGGTGTACTGTCTGTGCCCACAGAATGCAGAGACACCATGTGAAATAATCCAAAGGTCCTTTTCTTCATTGTTGAGCAACAGGGCAGGATCAGATCCTTATGAAATTAATTCAAGAAAATGTTAACCAAGCAGAGCTATAAGCTGTGCACAAGAAAATGCAGAAGACATTGGGCTAATGGACAATGTGTAGTAGAGTTCTGCCTACTTGATTCCACAAGAAAAAACGTTGTTATGCTTGTTAACTAGATTAATGAGTTTTCCTTGATTGACATAGGGTTCTGGTAAGGCAAGAATTAAAAAGGAAGTTGAAATGAATACTACCGTTTCTTTAATGCAATTGAAACAATTGCCTTCTCATTCTCCCAATAACCTTTGAATATTAGCTTTAATGAAGTAAGATTCCAAAATTTTAAATAGTGTTGTATTACATTCTCAGTTTAATAAAATAGCTTGGCATATAACTCTGTGGAAACAAGGGAGAGAATCTAACACCAGCAGGGCTTCTTGTTCATTAAAGAATTAACTTTTTAAACTCTAGAGCAGATAAATTTGGGGTTTCTCAGCAATAGAGCAAAATGTTACTTTTTGTGCTTCAAGATTATTATTTCTCTATAAACCTAAATCACATAATAGGACATTTTACACAGCTGACTGTTTATTGCCTTTTCTGTTTGCTTCTCTTTCTCTTCATTTATCCTTTTTGCGTTGCCTTAGAGTTTCTCAGAATCTATGCCCTGTAAAACAAACCCTTCCATTGCCTTGCCAGCCTGCTATATCCTGACCTGGCAAAAATAAAGGAGGCAAAATTCATGAAGATAAGACACTTATACAAAGAAACTTTAAGAACAACGGCTAAGTTGTGCCAGGTAAACATCTTACATAAGCACCCTGCCATTTTTATGTCATAAATCAAGCTTAATTAAAATGGGTGTAGTACATCAGTCCAAACCTGGACAACTTGGTACTGATACCTACATCCAAGCTGAGAGCAAATGTTTCCTTTACAGTGCATAATCCATGTCAACTCATGTTAGATACTGAAACACCAGAAGTCTTCCAGAAATGCTTATTGTTGTATATTTTCTGTTAAGGTAGTCTCTATGACTAGCGGAAAGGTAGGCATCTACATGGCAGCTGTCTAAAATAAGGTGTAATAAAACAAAGTCCAGGCAGGTAAGTGGTTTGTAGTGCTTTTCCAGTTTGTAGTGCTATATTCATGTGAATGTAGCCCCATTCACATTCTCATGTATGAATTAACCATCAAATTCTTTTTCTCCTCAGGTTAAATGGATAGGAACCACTGGTATTTCTGCCATCCTTTGAAGCGTGATATATGCCAAGATATAGCTGTCCTGATGTCCCTAAAAAAGCAAAACACTGGGAAAGACCTGTGGAATATTATAAGTATGAACTGAATCTTTAATTACTACAAGGGTGTTGGGAGGTATTTTTGGATAGTAGGTATAAGGATGTGTGAAGTAGGTGTTGTCTGGACCTGGCTACAATAGCATAATTTCATTATTCGATATGACTGCTTGTGAGTGGATTCAGTGACCCATATAGTCTTTTTCAGTCCTCTGGGTGTTGAACATGTGTTCTCCTACAAATATTTTGCAATCAGTTATTTATTGCAAAGCAATTGTTCAGGAGTTTGTTATCTGTTGTCTTTAAAATCCTTTCCTTATGTTATATAAATCCACTGGTATGCATACTCAGCATTTGCTTGATGTGCCTTTAAAAGAAAGTCTGGAATAACACTTACAGGAGCACCCAGAATGGAAAATCCCTGTCAAACTGTCAAAATTTTGGAGACTTTTCCTTTGACATGAACTTAGAACTTCTCCTTCTATTTTTTCTTTGGTTTTTAGTGCTTTACATCTTCAAAGTGCTTATAAGCATTTTCTGATCACATTTTTTCTATCACATTATTTCTATTTATGAAATACAACTTTCTCAAAGACTAACAAGACTGAAACTGGAATATTTTTAATTCACACATAGTTATTCACTTATACAGAAAACCTCCTCAAGCTGCATACACCCATAATTTCCTTGTACAGCCTCTCCTTCACTCCATTAGTAACTAAAAAAAATCCTAACTATCAAGTTTAATCTAACAGCTCTGAATTAGCACTGGTAAACATTGCTTTGATGTCCCGTTTCATAAAAAAAAAAAATGAATGAGGCAACTGAAACTAAAGCGAGATAACATTTCATCAGCTTAAAAACACATCAGCCCCATGACAACTACATAGTGCATAGTGGTATCACCCCTCGTGAAGGTACTTGTAGCTGAAGGGCAGAAGGCTGTTTTCTACTTCTCCTCTACCCTGTGTGCATCAGAACTTGGACTCAGAGTCTCCCTTACCAGCAAAAAGTACTCTTCCCATTACACATTCCAATATTTCTAGGAATGAGTTCTCTTTTCAAAGACCCTGTAGCCAGCAGAAGAGGTTAAACTGTTGCTGAAGCAAGGACTTCAACTGACTTTCATATCTCTAAGCTAAAATGTCATAACCAGCAAGCTAAAGAACCAGGCTTTCACATTTATTTCCCTGTCTGTCAAAATGAATACTCAATTATTTACAGAAAGTGGAACAGCTTCAGCAAGCAAGAATGAAATGTGCCAATAGGCATGCCAGAAAGATAGAAAATCTGTACTTAAAATCACAGAAAGGTGGGATTTGAACCTGCATGTCCCACTTCCCCAAAAGCTGCTGCATACATGGGGATTCAAGGGGCAAGGAAAAGAAGGTAAACAGAAGAACACAGTATGACATTCACTGCTTTGAATTAATTTCCCTCATGATTTCAGTACTTTGCTCCTCTGAATTACCAAAACAGCATAAAATTTATCCTATGTTATTTGGGGTCAAACAAGGTATTTCCTTCAATCCAAAACAATTTTCAGTTTTGATTCTCAGGAGCTGGGAGAAAAGCAAGCAAACAAATTTTCATTTCAGGTTGACCCAAAATGACTTTTTTTGTTGTTGTTTGAACCACTGAACCAAAAAAAAATCAGTGATACATACAGCCCTGTTCTGAAGGTCAACAAAGCTATGGGCTGCTAGAAAAATAAAAGGAGTGTTTCTCGAAGTAAAGGATCTTTTTACAGATATTGTGTCGTTCAATCCCAGGAAATTATGTGTGGAAATTATGAACCTGAGCAAATCATTTATTCTCAAACTACCAAGTCAAAGAAATGTAAAAAAACTTATGTGTAGGATACTTTTAATCTAAAAGATTAAAGCTGGCATAGAGAAACACTAGCATCATGAACCTTTTCAACAACTACACTTAAAGACAGTGCACAGTCTAGAGGTCTCATTAAATAATCTTCATTACGAAAAGCTACATGTTGCTTGTGTTCCTAACTGGTCTTGCTGTTAGCCCTAAACTAAGTTCACCTCAGTGATTCTACTTCGAAGTGGAAAAGGCAAGACAGGCATGATAGGTGTATGGAGAGTAGATTTCAAACTCATAGCCAAAGATAAGGGGTGGAAACCCAGTCCCAGCCCCTAGTGTTTACTGCCAGAACATCTGCAGACCAGTAAGCTGATCCCAGAATTAAGCAGCTGAGATCCAACACAGCATTCAACTTGTTAACTCTAGTAATTATGCTGACAAAGTGTCTGGTTTGGGAGGATAAATATCCCCTTGCATGCCATTCTTGCAAGTTGTTTGCCCTGGCCCACTGATATTGCTTCCTACGGAAGCTGAATTTCCCTCATATATTTCTCATTCAAGCGACAGTTTTTGCTGTATACAGCCAGGAGATGCAGCTGTCTCAGTAGGAGATGATTGTGAAGTCAACAGTGTTTACACCATATGGAACTCCAACATGCAAACTGGAGTATCACAAAGAAAGACAAGCTATCCTACCCTGGCCCTAGCAAAACTGATAGGCATAATACAGCTCTGAAGTACCCCGAGGGAAAATATTTAACATGCCTCAGGAGACTCATATAATTCCAAATGGCTAAAGTTGCTGCTAAAGGCCCATATAGATAAGGATGCCCGGCTGTCTCTGTTATAGCCCATGGCTTCAGTAAAATTGTCAAGAAAATGGCAATGCTTATATGTTATCATACTTGGGAGGCAAGGAACAGATGAGGAGAACATGCTGCAGTGGATATCTCAGTGTAAGTAATCTCCTGGTGGCCTCATTCAACATCCTTCATCCCTTTGTGTTGGGGGAGTCCCATTTAGAGAAATGAAATCAGGAGGTCCCTGGCAGGAGCAGTGACTGCTCTTCCATGAGCCTGCGCTGGGCAGGGGCAATCTGCCTCTCAGTGCGAGTCAGTGGTTTCATAAAGCTCAGCAGCCAGGCTGTTATTTAACTCAATGTCTTTCACAAGCTTAGCAACTGGTTATACCTGAAGCTCTCTGAAGCCAGCTAAAAGTCTGGCCCCTCCAGGTCCTTCTCGTCATCAGCTCGATCGTGCTAGTATGCCTGCACCAGCAAAGAAAACCTAGAGGCTGTGTCCTAGGGCTGGAGGGACACCATGCAGAGCGCAGAAAGGACATGGGGCCAAGTGTTACATGCCACGAGTGGACTCACTTTGGCAAACCTCTAATATGCCCAAACTTGAACAAACTTGGGTTACTTAGAGAGAGCCACACTGTGAAGCAACTACACATCTGCAGTGTGTGCCTCCTTCAAACCTGCGGAGGCACAGCAGCCCCAGTCAGTGACAAGCAGCTGCAGTTTGGTTGGAAGAACTGACTTTCATCTGCCCTCATCCACAAGCTCATAAAAAAGCCATCCCAGAATTATAGAAAATAGTCTTGAAACAGGCCTGGGAGATCATCTTTCCACGCTTCAGTTTCATTGCTATACTATATCTCTTTTTTCCAACAGGTATTTGGCCTGTTCTTTTTTTCTAAATTCCCGTGATGAGAACTTCAAAGCTGCCCTAGACATTCAGCTCCAGTGTTTCTTTACCCTTAGTGTAAAGACAAAGAGTATTTCCTCATGTGGAAATCCCCTGTGTCACTAGTGGTGTGATCCTGGACATGGATCCTGGATTATTCGTATCCTTTTTATAGCAGTTTTGTATAGTTTCAGTTAAGATATCTTTCCAAGATCCCCTATGCAGAGCACACCTTTTTTCACTAAGCCTGTTTTGTCTAACATTCCCAGGATACAGCTGCTCTGCAGATTACAGAAACATAGAAATACCACAACCATGATCTACTGGGAGCCTTTCTTTAAAATTCTCTTTTTCCTGATGTAAAACAACTGATGGTGATTAAGATACACATAAGCCAACACTGCTGCTAATAATAAAGCAAAGTTTAGTCCATGTGTTCCCCATCTGATTGAAAGATCTTAGGGGCTGAGTCTGCACTTGCACTGTGCTTGTGCCACATGCAGCACACAGTTACCTACCTGCAGCTGGAGCAGCACAAACAAGTGAGTAGTTCAAGGGGATGGTAGCTTAGGAGGCAAAACAGCAAAAAAAAAAATCATAGTTAAGCAGGGATGAGAAGAATTCTCTGTTAGCAACTTAGCAACTGTTGGTATCTCAAGGACATTTATGCCAGAGTAAGGATTACTTCTCTAATTATTTTTGATACATCCATCCCTACCAGTTCAGTGCCCTATTTTTTCAAGGCAATGAAAAAGATAATAAGTTATACAGCAAAGCTATACATTTCCTAAAAAGATACATTTGAAATACTCAGAATATACCTAGATGAATGAGTAACTTGTGGCTTTTATTTTGTAAGAATGACTTGAAGTACAGCATTTCTAAAATTTACTGCACCAACTTATGACGGATAAAACTAATCACTTTATTTTTCTTCTTTATACTCACTTCTACCCTTTGTGATATATTGCAGAGACAGAATGGGTGATTCTTATTTATTTATTTATTTTTAATGAGCTGACTGGTCTTATAGCTAATTTCTTGACAGGTATTTTTTTTTTCCTCCTTCTATTAACTAAGTTAATTATAATAAAGACTAAAGTCAGGCCGTGTTTCAAAAGATAAAACTTTTCCCTGGTGGGAGTGAGAGCAATTCCCAGCATCCTTCAATAGAACAGTTAATTTTCTATTGCCTTAGTTTTGAAAAGCTTGCAGATCTGCAAATAAGAAAACATAAACTGCATGCCAATATAGTGCTCTGTCCTGCTTTTTTTATTCCTTGATTACTTTCACTTTAGCCGTAAAACAGGAAAGTAAACAAATGAAATCATGAATCTAAAGATCTGTGTGTTATAAAGGAAGCACAGTAATTCAATTCAGCAGACATTACCTGTTCAGCAAATGTTTCATGGATAAACTCATTACCAGAGCTGCTCAGGGACACTCCCAAAGAGCCGTTTTCCATCAGAATATGCAGCACCATCAAAACCCTTGTAAAATCAGGTCAGTTTTCCTGTTTTTTTCATTTTGGAAGTAAAAAAGGAAGGAAATTGTCAAGAAGATTGAATTTTCTTTGACAGTGCATCCAGATCAAAGCTTTTCTTTTTTAAATCTACTTTTTAAAAACCTATCTTATTTTGCATGTCTTAATTGTGTATTACTATATTTTGCAGTGAAAAAAAATTGTCAACATCAAAATTAAATTTGCCAGTCTTCCTGAAACAAAATCTTTCTTATGACCTGATACAATGTCAAAGAAAATTTCCTTCAGATAATTTTAAAACATTTTGCTTCAATTCTTCTAAAGAATGTAGCCGAATTTAAAATTTTTGGAATTCATCAAATAGTTGCACTTCCATTCAACTTCCATCCCTGCTTTCATAGGGACGTGGTTTAGTGGTGGACTCGGTAGTGTTAGGTTTATGGTTGGACTTAATGATCTCAAAGGTCTTTTTCACCCTAAAATATGCTATGATTCTAACTCTTCTACTCACTACAGGATACCAAGTAAAACCCTCCTTGCACCACTTAACATTGACTTTTGTTCGGGAGAATGGTGTCCTCTAGAGGACAGTGTGGAGACTGTCACATCCACTTCAGGATAGTGCAGGTCCAGTGAGCAGCTTTGGGAACTGATTTTTGAGTTGCTGAAACAGGCCTGAAAAGTCCCCGATTCTGCCAGCATTCTACCATAATTTCCTATCTTGCTTCAAGTAAAACTAGGATAGCTACTCATGCGTAATATAACCAGACTAGGTAAAAACAAAAATGCAACCCTGCACTGTTAAATTGTGTTTTACACAGTTTAGGCTGCTCCCAGTGTTGTTATCTCCTAGGAGCCAACACTGTATATCAGGTTTAGAAGCGTGATTCAGATTTGAGTTTTAAGATGATCCAGTGGTCAGAATCAAAACGTAGAGTACAAAGACAAGCATCTTAGTTTAATGTTACTAAAAATTGAGGTTTTCTCAACAGAGCCCAAGTTACTTTAATCATAAATCCATAGAGTCATTTAGATTGGAAAAGACTTTAAGATCATTGAGTCCAACTGTTAATCTAACACTGCCAAGTCCATCACTAAACCATGTCCCTAAGTGTCACACTACGCATCTTTTAAATACCTCCTGAGATTGGGGACTCAACTTCCCTTTCAATGAAGAAATGTTTCCTAATATTCAATCTAAACCTCCCTTGGTGCAGCTTGAGGCTATTTCCTCTCATCCTGTCAGCTGTTATCTCGGAGAAGAGACTGATCCCCACCTGTCTACACCCTCCTTTCAGGTAGTTGTTGACAAAGAGAAGGTCCTCCCTGAGCCTCCTTTTCTCCAGTCTGAACAACCCCAGATCCCTCAGCTGCTGCCCATGAGACTTGTGCTCCAGACCCTTCACCAGCTCCGTTGCCCGTCTCTGGACACGCTGCAGCACCTCAGTATCCCTCTTGTAGTGAGGGACTGAACACAGGATTCAAGGTGCAGCCCCACCAGTGCCAAGTACAGGGTGACAATCACTGCCCTGGTCCTGCTGGCCACACAGTTTCTGATACAAGCCGTGATACAAGTCTTAGTCTTCATTACTTCTGTCTTCTCAATAGATTTTTCACAACAAGGTCCCTACATTTCCTGTCTGTTTCTTTGGGAAAAATCCACACTGAAAACTTTAAATAAGATTCACTTTTTTTAAAGGCAGCCATGGTACACCAAGCAAGTATTACCTGATATCATACGAAGAACAGAATGTGGAAATACACATACAAGACGCTGGTTTCTGGAGAGAGCTGTTAGTAACTTCAGTAGACTGAGTGATACAAAGATATTTAATGTTGAGATAAGGAAAGGAAAAATATTCAAGGCAAGAGAGAATTTACTTGAGAATACTTTGAAGACTACTCAGTCAGATGAAGCAATCTAAGTCCTGGAGTGAGGAAACATGTTGCTAATGCAAATGAAAGGAAAAGGCATGACCAGGAAAAGATTATTCTTATAACACAATAATACAAGACCTTTTTTTTTTTTCTTTTTTTTTTTCTTTTTTTTTGCCTTGAAAACATACAAAATGTCTTTGCCATGAAGAGAATGGTTGGGGGGTTATTTTCCCCCCACATACACAAAGTGGATGAATCTGTTTTAATAACCAATATTTGTTCCTCAGCTGTTCTCTTATATTTGTTCTCTGATATTTCAAGTTAGGGCAATACAATTCTTCATCTATATTTATATTTAGCAGGAGTGGCTATGTTCCCTGTAGATGTATAGGGCTGATTGTACTCTCCAGCAGATGAGACAGCTGAACACATAACACACAAACTTCACCGAAGTCTGTAAAACTGATCGCTTTAAAGCACAGACAGTTTAGGAAGTATGTGTGTATATTTTTACTTCCAAAGTGGCAAAATTCTTATTCCTCATTCTGTGCATCAGCTTCCTGACAAATCCTGAGTAAATTTCAGATTTGTGTCAATATGTTTTCATGTTCAAAGTCTCCTTTCCTGAATCTTTCTCTGTATAACTTCTCTGGAGTACTAATTGGTTCACACATCGATTCCCACCCTAGTCAGCTTCCCATTATATTGAATATGACCTTCTCGCTATATGATCAGATCTGTCTCCAAGTGTGAAACACTGAAACAAAGTTTGGATGTAAATGCTGGGGGGAAAAAAAAGAAAAAAAAAGAAAAAAAAAGAAAAAAAAAGAAAAAAAAAGAAAAGAAAAGCCTCAGATTTTATTTTAGTATAAATCCTTAGTATCATCCAATTTGTTGTGGTTGGTTTTTTTTTTCCCTGAATAAATCATCTAGCAATGAGCCGCATCACATGTGTTATAGAACATGCTCTGCAAAGTAGCTGGAAGTGTCTGTGCATTGAGTTTGAAGTGGGCTACCAAATTTCTTTGCCTTTATCCTTTTAAACCTACTTTTACACCTTTGATTTTTGTTCTTGTGTAGAGATTCAACATATATTTCCCCACTCCCAGTCCCTCAGATGGCATTGTCAAACCAGATTTTTCTAATTTTTTTCCTTAGCACGTGCATTGGTTTACCACTTCTCAGTCCCTAATGCTAACAACCTTCCTGTGGAAGATCTGTGATATCTTTCAGACAGGACAGGCAATATGTGTCAGGAATCTTGCCAGCTCGAGGTGACTCATCACATATGGAGGCACCAAATGAAACAGTTTTTTATAAAATTAATCAGAATTTGTAAGCCATACACAGCAGATTCCCCAAGTCACATTTCACATGCTCTAAACGCTAATTACAATCTGCCATTTAAACCTGAGGTGCAAAGAAGTTCTCTATTGCAACATTTCTTTTATTTGAAGAAGGGAGAGTCTCAAAGGCACAAGGGCTGTGATATGCTTGTCTCACTAACATGCTGGAGGTACTAGGAGCTGCCTGGCTGAAAACTGCCTCTGTAAGTGAAGATTTTTACTGTTTCATATTGCACCACAAATTTTTCATGATGTCATTGCAAAGCCATAATTCTGTTCAAGTTCATTCAAAAGGCCCATGAACCTTAGCAAACCTTTTGATAAATATCTGAGTTTTAAGGCAAGTTTTATGTTTCACCATCAACATTACCAACAGTTTTAATACACCTCAGTATGGTGAGTCTGTATGTGGCAGTATATGTAATCCAGGCAACTGCACAAATCATTGCAGCCATTCATTCAGGTCTGTGAGCCATTGTTATTAATGCAATAATTTTGTACTCTTTATTGCAATAATTTGGTACTTTCATCACAGAAGTGTGAGTTTCTTCTGGTTTTCACTCTCATGCATTCATCACTTCCATTCACACAAAATTAGATTTTTTTTTCTTTTCTCTTCTTCTCACCCTTTCCTTCCCCTGGAAAACACTGGAGATCTTTCCTCCTGCAAAAAGTGATACAGACTAGCTCACCTCCATCTCTGATCCTGACATATTTATTAAAAACACTATGCAGATACTGGGTTTACATCTAGCTTTGGATGCACAACACCGCACACAACCCTTATCTCTCTTGTCAGAATTGAAGTCATTCTTCCAACCTCTACTGCTCATCATACCCACATACAGGAAGGACATCACTTGTTGCAAGTGTAACTAATTCTTTTAATTCTCTGATTATTCCTGAGTGATATAGATATGAGATATATATGAATATAACTTACATATGGATGTTAAATTAGATAAACTAAAAGACGAAGCAAAGAGGGAAACCCTGTTAATAGGGTTTAGCACTGTTCCTTGTTGTTATTCATGGTAAGTTATATGCCAGCTGTGTGAACAGAAGTGATCATGAGAAAAAGGCAGCACCAGCCCACAGAGCTCCCAGTTCCAGCAGATTCCAATTCAAGCCATCAGTGGGTTTCTAACATTCATCATGCCCACAGCATTAGGCTGTCTCAGCAAAAGGAGCAAAATGCTGCTCCCCTGCATGGAAGGAACAGCCACATGTGAACAACAAATTCTGAATTTACCTGCAAAGCAGAGTTCATAGCCACTTCTGTTGTCAAAAACAGTGCTGAAAGTCAATGAAAATCAACACCTATAGTTAAGAAGTTCACATGTTTCATAAGCAGTACTCTCAATCTCAATAATACATCCAGAAAACTCCTTGTACTGATCATCCTTTACCAGCAGGGCTGGTAGTGGCTAAATAGGGACCATAACTTTAAGTCTAAGAATATGAATTTTTATACTGACAATATTCTAGTTTTGGGAATACTTTCTGTACCACCTTAGACTTAACCATGATCAGCAGGTTGCCTTTATCTTTTAAACCTTTTTCTGACTTTCTCAAGCACACTTCTATTAAGGATAGAGAGTCTCATCCAGGAGATTATACTAACAGAGCTGTACAAAAGAGAACTGGGGAACAAGATCAAGTACTACACCCATAATCGCCCACACTCTTTTGCTGTTAGTTTCCCTACTAGCTCTGTTTTGGACTGTTCCAGCTAGCTGTCTCCAAGACAAGGGAAGACTTTGGCTGTCCCTCACACCAGGGTCAGATCTGAGGAGACAGCAAGGATAAGATTGTACCAGGCTTAGTTTCCTCCATCCACATTCCCCTGGAAGTGACACACTCCTCACAGCTCTGTCAAAGAACATATGAGGTCCTGTATGGACAGTCATCAGCAAAAACTTGAAGGTTCACAGTTTTCTGTCACTGATCTAATGGCCACCAAGGACTGAGCCTTGAAATGTGGTTTGTAAATTAAGCGTAACTAAACAAAAAACAGCACTAACCATGAAAGACCAGCAGGTTTTGCACCATCAGGTACAGTCTGCTGCACAGTAAACCCCTAGGGGTGCAGCACGTATGTATTTCATGCTATAAATCATCACTCTGGTGGGTTACAGCACAGTCCTCAGATCATTTGAGTTCCTTTCAACTGAAAATCAACCCCCAAACTCACACAGCATAGCTTTTATTTCCTAAGGGCACCACGTGTGTGACAGAGGAGACCAAAACCAAGTGCCATGCCATGTGGACAGTCTACTTCGAGGAGACTGAACTTCACCAACAAGGGGATGAGCCATGCCACACCAGTCTAGCTCTGATCCTCTTTCCATTTAGCAGTAAGAAGGCAGATAGGGAGTTTCACTGCCCACTACCACAGCCCATCACAGCAGACAATCTGACTCATAAATTCATCATCTTATTTTTTAAACCTTTGGACAAGGACGGGGAGAGGAGGGTTATTTGTGGCCAACTTACATATACTTGTACTTAAACAAAAATTGTTCCTTAGGATAAGCATTTCTTTTTTCCCTGCTACTTACTCCTCTCTGATGTATTTGAGCTAGACAAGCTAAATTTTTAACCTTCCTCTTACAGGAGACAGGCTCTTTGTCTCCTTGGTCATCTTAGTAGCACTTTTCCAAGCCTATTCTACTTTATATTTATCATCATTTTAAAAAATGGTTCTTTAATGCAAAATGTGTTCTAAAGCTTTCCATCTGCTACAATTATATTAACAGCATCGCAGAATCTTCATTTTCAACTCTTATGGTGAGTATGCTTCCTTTGTTTGTTCATACAGTAAGAATTCAGACATGACAAATGCCTTAAAAATCTGCATTTCTAGGCTTGCAATTTTCTATAGTAAAAGTGCTGTTTATTTTTAAAGATAGGAAGCCGTATGGGATACCATTCCTTTCATTTTATTTTGGGGGTGCAATTTAGCAGCCTCAGCATAGGTGTCATTGTGGACTGGTATATGCAGCTATCATCACAGGCTCCCATAATCCCTGTGTTGTATATGTCATTGCTTTGCTGTTATACTGGGTTTGCACAGCAAGGTTGTGGTAGCAGGGACGGGGGGCTACGTGGGCGGCTTCTGTGATAAGATGCCAGAAGCTTCCCCTGTGTCCAACAGAACCAGTGCCAGCCGGCTCCACAATGGACCAGACGCTGGCCAAGGCTGAGTCCATCAGCCATGGTGGTAGTGCCTCTGGGATAACATATTTACGAAGTGGGGTGGAGGGGAACTATGGCACAGCAGCAGCTGAAGAGAGGAGTGGGAGCACGTGAGAGGCCCATCCCCGCAGCCGCCATGGCAGGCAGGAGGGGCAGGGGGCTCCAGGCCCGGAGCAGAGGTTCCCCCCAGCCCGCGGTGAAGCCCACGCTGAGGCAGGCTGTCCCCCTCAGCCCGGGGAGGCCCACGGAGGAGCAGATCCCCACCGGCAGCCCCTGGAGGCCCCACGCCGGAGCAGGTGGGTGCCCGAGGGAGGCTGTGACCCGTGGGCAGCCCACGCTGGAGCAGCTCCTGGCAGGGCCTGTGGCCCCGCGGGGAGAGGAGCCCGGGCTGGGGCAGGTTTGCTGGCGGGGCTGGGGACCCCGGGGGGACCCAGGCTGGAGCCGGCTGTGCCTGAAGGACGGCAGCCGTGGGGGGACCCGGCTGGGGCAGGGGAGGGGTGTGAGGAGCCGCCCCTGAGGGGAAGGAGCGGCAGAGGCAGCCTGTGAGGGACTGACCCCAGCCACATTCCCGGCCCCGGCGCTGCTGGGGGAGGAGGAAGCATAGAAATTGGGAGGGAAGCTGAGCCCAGGAAAAAGGGAGTGGTGGGAGGAAGATGTTTTATGATACAGTTTCATTTCTCATTACTCTCGTTTGATTAGTAATAAATTAAATTAATTTCTCCAAATCAATTCTGTTTTGCCCATGACAGTAATTGGTGAGCAATCTCTCCCTGTCCTTATCTCAACCCATGCACCATTCATTATATTTTCTCTCTCCTGTCCTGCTGAGGAGGGGGAGATATAGCACAGCTTGGTGGGCATCTGGCATCAGCCAAGATCAACCCACCACAGCTGTTATCACAGGTACCCTACAGCCTGTCACATGGCACTATAAGTTTATTTTTAGGCAGCTGAATCACATCCTAGATACCTCTGCTGCAGACATCCTCATCTGAGCTAGTCACCCTAGGTCATATGTCAACATCTACCTTCAGTGAGATGAATTCCATATTCCAAAAAGATATGTCAAAAGTGCAGTTTTGACTTCTGGTGAACTTTATATGTAAAAAAAAAATTCTAAGATTATTTTGAAATTAAATAAAATGTAATGGATGTTCAGTTTTAGTTTATTCATATATTTCATGATACAAAAAGCAACATGAAATACAGGATATATTTCCAGTCATATTAGTTATGACATGGCAATCTACATTGCTGCTAATAACAAGAATAATATGATAATTAAAATGTTTTAATTTTAGAAATACTATTATGAACCAATATTACTAGGGCTGCTGGAAACATCTTATTTTTCTAGATCAATCTGTGTTGTAATCAAACAATTTTATACTTTTGATCTAAAAGTTAGATGACTGTTTATAAATCTAAGGAACAGCTTTCTGCGGTATCCTAGAATAATTATTCTTGTCCAGCAGCAAAATTTTGAGAAGACATTCGGCACTGGTGAATACATTGGCCCGGATTCATCCTGCTCCAGCTTAGGCACCAAACTGAAAGTCCTAAGTTGGGATCTGTAGGGAATTTAATTTGTAATTACTTTCACATACCTTTTAGCTGGCTAGGGTAATGGGAAGGAAGGACTGTAGGTGGAAAATAGCATTCTTTAAAGCTGTATTCTCCATCAAGAAAACAGAAAAACAATAGATACCTCTGAAAGTCTGCAGAGAAAGATCCCTTAATTATGGCAGGTCTTTCTTCCTACAAATCTGGAGTCTCCAGCAGATCAGTTTATGAGACTTGTCAACACCTTTACTATGAATATAAGGAACCAACAGAAAATACTCATTAACTGCATTCCCTGGTCCAATCTGCCTGTATCTTTCTTTCACCTTACTGCTCTAGTAGATCAGAGCAAGAGTACCTCCTTCCAGCTCACTTTCTCTGACTCTCGCTTCACTGGCAGCAACACAGGGACTCTGTTTTAAAGGATGTGCACTCATACACTGGTGAAGGCTACTTCCAAGGTGGTTATACACCTTCTTACAATATGAATGATGTGGACTAAGTTTCCTGCCTAAGGAGACACTATTTTCCAACTCTCTTATTTCCATGATGAATGGTTAAACTGTTCGGCAGTTAGGCAAAAATTAGCTGTAACCACTCCAGGTTTCTCTAGCAAGTTACTCCGGTGATGTAGATAGGGCTTAGATGCCAGAATATGACTTGAAGAAGAGCTCTGGTGGGAAATAGGTGCTTAACTCTCAAGTATGAATATGCATAGGTCCCTTGAGTTAGGGCCCAGGGAGGTTCAAGCCATAGTAAACAGCTAACTAATAAATTTAGATGGGCTTAAGCTTAGGCAGTCCTGAAAATTTGGACAATTAAATTGACGCCTGGGACTTAAATGAGTTTCAGGAAACTAGATCCCAATATGCAGGGTTTCAGCTGACGTTCCTTGTTATTCTGTGCTACCTTAAAGTCACTAGAAAAAGAGATACCTCTAGAGGATTATTTAGCCAACTTGAGATGTGACGCTGGAGATGCCTGTCACCATTGATTACAGAGGCAATTAAGCTTTTAACTTAATTATTAAGTTAAACTAGTTAGATGCTTTAAGTTAGATGAGATGAACATAAACTGATTGCTTCCATTATTGTCATCCTCCATGTCTCCAAAGAGGATGCCTGAAATAAGACATTATGTTTGGTACGTACCATATATATCAAGTACCACCATATATATAAAGTAGCAACTACACTTCACATTTATACTTACATACTTTGGTCATTATGTGATGTCATAGTAGGACATTTAAGGGCAATTTGTCTCACCTCACTTTGACACCTACAAGATTTACAATACTTACATTTTATCTAGATTCCTTTTAGAGTCAGAGTGATTCATCTGACTTACTGAAGTTGCCTAGGTTCAGTTGAGAGGTGTTGCACACTAGAAGTGCCAATCTCCTCTGCTAGTCCCAAAAAGATTCTAAATGGCTGGCTCTGATTTGGGTGTTCGCAACTCAAATGTAGAAGAAATTGACCTCTCCCCAATTACACCTTGTATGCTATAGCATAATAACATGCATTTATTTTTGTGTCTTGTGAAATAATAAAAGATAGAAAAAGAAAGGCACACTTCTGAAGGTAATTTTAATTTAAACTGAAATTTTGTAAAATGTTACAATTTGCTTTACAAATGGCTTTGAGGAAAACTTTGATTTTAAAAAAAGTCAGACTTAGGGATAATTTAAAATCTCAACATCTTTTGTGATGTACAAATGCTCAGTTTTGAACAACTGTTTTCAGTTAACATACTTAAATTTGCATAGCTTCTACTAGGGAGTGATAGAAATACTTGTTCCAGTTCCTTAAAAATCAATCAGTTGATGATGTCTAGGTACAAAACACAATCTCTTTATGTGTATTTTGGAACAAAATAGCCCATGTAATTTTATATTTTACACTTAAAGACACTCAGCTGAGAATGCCATGCACACATTACTATCTATAATTTAATTTTGCTTGTAATTTCATGCACACTACGAACCCATCTCAAGCCCACTGTGTGTCTACAGAAATCTTGTATTTTTAAGCAAATCTCACTTAGACTACACACCTCAAGTCACTGTTAAGATAACCAGTTGAAAGAATGCTACCCAGCAACACAAGTATTAATTTGATAAATTAATTCCACAGATGTATTTATCCCTTGACTAATGAAGACTTTAAACCACTCGACAATAGAATGAAGGAGCAACGGTCCCAGAAACATTTTCCTAAATCAATGTGAGGTTATTCAGCAACCAGCACAACGCACGAAGTCACAGTAAATCCAAGTTTGCATGCTGTCCTTGTTTCAGACCTTATAGAACCAGCAGGAAACCAAAAGAAGCAGTTCATCCCCTGCTTCAGCTGTTTCTTATGATGTAGTTTGCCAGAGAGTCTGCTGGATTTTTTTTTTTAAAGGTTTTCAACTGGGAAGAAGTTGACCTAGCAGGTGATATATACTGGGGAGAGAAATTAAACTGAAAAGCATTGTGAGGCATCCCCCTTTCCCTCCCATTTATTTTCTCTTACAGTGTTAACACGAGGCCCATATCTTTAGTAGTTTGGCTGAATAATATATATTACCTGCCTCAAGACTCCAGTGCAAGGGTGAGTCTGCTTCCAGCTCCCGCTGCCTGCTTAGCTTGAGTCTAGAAGTGTCGTGGAAGGGAACTGCTGGTCAATCTTTGTTGTCCATCGGAGTGGCCCAACAGATCAATCAGGGCTACACTGGGTAGGACCAGATTCTTACACAAGCAGCACACCTGCCCACATCTCCTCCTTATCATTTGCAGAATTTCACTCTTACTGGTAAACTTTGGATTTTATAAGGAAGTCCACTGAGTTGCTAGATGAATGTTCACTGGAACTAAATAAATATGAGGTTGTGGTTTTTTCATATCTTATTAGACATGCTTAGGGGAACTACTTAGACTAATAATAAATTAAATACTGCTTCACCAAGTTGTTTTTTTGGTAATTATGGTGGAAGTTGTGATGCAATCTGAAGATATTATCAAATATAATTACATTAAGAAGGCTACACAGAATCTTTCAGTTGTGAAGGTTTAAAGCTGTAGTGTTGTGCCACTTGAGCAAATACTGTTCTCTAACATCTTCACATAGAGAATTGTTAATAGGACTGACCTTTATCTGAGGGGAAGTGAAAAAGACCGGTAGAATGTAAGACTAAAAGGCATGTATGAAGAAATCTGTAAAAACAAAACAAACCCAAACCCAGAAATAAACAGTAAGAAAAGTACATTCTTAGAAATCTATATCTATTCAGTGAATAAAAACTAATTCATGGGATTTATTCAAACAAAACAGAAATATTTTATTTTTAAATAACACTGGCCTTGTGGTATGATTTCAGAATTGTTATCAGTATGTGAATTTCCTGTGAAGCCAATTTAAACTCTTCTCACAGGTATAAAAGGATGATGTGCTCAGAGAAGGCAAATACACACTTTCTTCAGCAATCAGAAACCATTTCCAGTTTCACAGTTTTACAGATCTGTTTTAAAAGGCTCACAGTCTAGTGTAAGGAAATGTGTGAAAATAGCTAATTTTCTTTTTTCCTTTTGTTCCACATTCATATAGAATCTATTGTCAGGTGCAAAATTCAACTAAAAATCAGCTAAATATAATTGTATATTAAAGCAAAGCTGCAGGAACTTTAATAACACATTTTAAATACTCAAAATACTTTATACCACAGGGAAAATGACCTTATGTTTCAGTTGGCAGACTCTGCCAATTCATATGCAACATAATGCTTCAATAATACAAACTTGCCAAGCATACCTGATCTTTTGTTTAGATACCCAACTGCAATACTATCAGGGAAGAAAATACTTCTTCATCTTTTGGGACAGAAGCATCACCCTTAACTTTGGAAAACCAGGATGCACAAATCTGTGGATTGCACCTCAGGCTTTGACTAGCGTTGTAGCCAAGAGCCTTCTGCTCTGAGCCTCGAAGCTGGCAAATTAACTCTAGCATTTGAACGAACAAAAAAATCAAAATTACTTTGGTAGAAATATGAATTCATGGTTAGAAGGAACAAGGATATATAATTAAGAAGGCTAAGCCTTCTGCGGCAATCATGGTCTGACAGGAGGGTGATATCAGGTACCTCTTCTTACTCCTTGGTCCTAATAATGTAATACTTTCCCTACAAAGAGCAATGATGTGATAGTAGAGATATCCGACATAAAGTTGATGAGGAAGGCCATGTGTCAGGTATGAGGAACAAGGATAGGCTTCAATCCCTCTGACTGGCAGCTGCTCTCTAGGTGTCCTGAGAGCCACCACTCCTGAAGTACCTTATTCCTTCATCAGCACTGGGGAGAGGAAGGAGGCATTGAAGGCATAGTAAGTCATCTAGCTTGGGATCTTCCTTTAGAGGTTTTAAAAGGCACTTACTTCATGAGAAGTACTTCACTAGATGTCTAAAAATTTTGAGTAAAGCTCAAAGCCAATGTTAAACGAGCTGGTTTTCCCTCTGGCCTCCCCCACTCCCTCGCCACCCCATTAGCAACACACAGACACAAACACAGCTAATACCTGTTGTATGTTTCTGTTGTAGATGCTTCTCAAGAGAAGACCTTGAGAACTGAAGGAAAGATATAGGAAAAAATATACATAAATAATGTATCAGAGAAAGTGGGGATTTAATAAGTAGAAAAAGTCTCAGATAATAAATTTGACTTTTAAACAGGAACAAAAAATGTCACTCTTGCTTGAGCTGGATTTTAATGCAATCTTCAAGGTGTAAGAAGTGTGGAAAATCAATAGCAAATCCCAGTGTCCTTATGCTGAGATATTCAAAATGTTAGCTCTAATGGGAGTCATATAAAAGCAGCCATAAACCAGTGCTGATCAGTTCACACATGTGCTGTAAAGAGATACAGTTCAGAATTTTAATACCTCATATATCTTTTGCAAAAAGCTTTTCCCCCCTCCTATAATAATAAGTTTAAACAACATTGCAGCCTTTCTCAAAACTGAGACCACAGATGTGAAGATAGATAATTTTTGAGAAATTATTTTCTGTTCTTGGGTAATTATCATTAATGAAAGAAAAAAAAAAGTCTTAAATCCTAATAAATCAGAGACAGAATTGACTGACCATGCATCCAAATTGCTGCATTATTCACACTGGAATTACTCCAAAGATTAGCTGCAAATTGCCCTCTAAATTGAATTTATGGTTTCATTTTTCATAACTACTGTGTTGTGACAGATGAGAGGAATCTCTGTGAGAAACGACAGTGATGGACTCAATTTCTTAGTACTCTATCTTCAAGACAGAACTAAACTATCTCTATTTACCGTTAGTTTTTGTACAATCTATTTTGGCAAGCATAAAACCCTGTTACAAAATACAATGTATCTTATTTTTATACATCAGTCAGTAAAAACATCACAGAAAACCTCAAGATTTCATTTGAAAAAAGAGGCCAATCAAATTAAAATAAAGTGAAGTTTCACAGACAGACACTGTACAGATAAAAATACCAATTTACACCTATTTAAAAGCCTGCATTCTATCATCACCATGCATCTTCTCTATGTTCCAAAGGATCCTCAATGTCTGTGTAACATGAATAGGAAAGAAAGTTAAGAAATCAGTGTATCCTGAAGTTGCCACACCACACGAGAGTTTGGGATTTTGTTGTGGGGGTGTTTTGTGCTTTGCTTGTACAGTGCCTAGCAGAAACAGGGTTTGACTGTCCAAGGTATTGTAACAATACAAGCTATAAATAATAATTGCCACTATAATCTCCAAATTCAACAAAGCTTCTGTGCTAGTACATAAAACCTGAAATATTAGACTTCTAGGTATTAGAGACAAACGTTTTGCCCTGAAATGGCTTTTATGTATAACTTGTATCAAACAGGAAAAATAAAAACATGGGTTTTTTTCAGATTTTCAAACTAGGTTTGTATACTCCAGGCCTCTTGGGCTAGAAATAATTGAAAAGAAGTTTGAGATTACACTTAGGTCACAAACACAGTTGATGCCTGAAGCTTTTCAGGGACAAAAAATATGGGAACGGTTTATAATGTGCATTAGATAAAGTCAGTACAAGTGCTACAGATAACTGCAGTTTAGGTATTTCTAGCACAAAAACTGAGAACCTGCATTTCTTTTTCATATTAGAAAAATATGGTTTAATAACTGCACCAACAATGAAAGCCCAGAATCTTTCACACTTATTCATATTAACACTGAACTTTCTTTCCAAGCAATATCACTGCCTCCAGTCCAATTTTCCAAGTCTGAATAAGAACAGCAGAATCTATCCCACACCACCCAGTGTTTATGGGGCAGGTTATGTCTTTGATGCAATTTACTTACCTTTTGTAGTACAGAGACCCATCTAATGGCTCCAGGATCAGGACAGGCATTCCAGCAGATCCACCAACTCTGAGAATTTCTAGCTTTTCTTCCAGAACTCAACTAACAACAGCAATAACAGTAACATTAATAATAATTGATAGAGTTTTTCATTACTCAGTTCTCCAAGTACATTGCTATTTGTCCATTTTACACCAAAACCAAGGGATAGGAAATGAGGTGCTCAGTGTACTTCAGCCAGCCAGAACGCAGGTCTCCAAAGTCTCAGTCCACCACCATTCTCCAGGGTCCTCTACAAGTAGGTACGAGTCTTTCATCCAGGAACTCCACCTAAACCACTGGGCTGATGCACTCCATGATGTACTTCATAGTGTCAACTCCGTGATGATTGAAATAAATGCATCTGCTGGAGTTTGCCATGGCTTATTTCATGCCATATGGTCATAGGATAGAACAGAAACTAGTGAGGAAGAAGTCAGAAGACAATGCCTGTTCAGGTCTTGTTCAGATGTGTAATCAGGCCGTGGTGCGCACCTTGACCCAGGAGCAGGGTAGTGCTCCCTCCCCCTGAATGCCAAAAAGCTCCTTATCAACTACATATACAGAAAAAAGTAGTTTTCTTCCCTGATATCATAATAAAACCAACAGCATAAATATGTAGCAGAATAGATCAAGGAAGAAAAATTACCTGCCTTTGATGATAATTATATGTAACTGTCAAAAAAATATGTGGTTTTCAAAGCACTGCACAAAAAGGTAAACTAATGAATCAACACCACGCCATCCTAGTTATTACAAAGCAAATTCGGTGCAGTGATGTTAACTGTATTTTATGTACGAAGACTAGAAAAGGAAGGACCTTGTGTTACCTTGTGCAGTAAAACTGCACAATTAGAGCAGCAGCACATTTACGACTGCACACACATACTTTCTCTATGAAAAAAAAAAAAAAAAAAAAAAAAAAGAGTCCTAAATTGTTTATTCAAGGTCACAGATGAAGTTTAAGGCAAAACAAAGAATAGACCAGTGCTCCACCTAATTTTTAGGCCTGTATTTTAAATGAAAGGCTCTCCCACAATATGCACCATAGAAATTACTAGTCTTATTCTTTTAAGTTTTTCACTTTGGCAGATATACAATCTATATGCAAATAGATATACACTTATTTTTTTGTAACCACGTAAGCAATTACTTAAACTGGCTGCAGCAGGTAGCAGCATGAAGTTGGCAATGGAAATTATAGCTGTGAACGTTTCCCATGTCCGCTCTGCCACAGCCTTAAGACCCTGGTTTAGCACGATTAAATCAATGCATGCTGAATGTCAAACATAGTGTAAGTATGAGATGGGCCATCTCCTACTTTTCATTTTGCTTTCATAACAACATTTTTCATGGAAGAAATATGATCAGTTTGAAGCAGAGATAAGATTAGGTACTTCTAACAAGTACCTCATTTGACCTGACTACTGTTTTCTTTGAACTCGCAAACATCACAAGCTCTCCAGAAGAAAGAAATTGAAATACTTTTAGCAGTAGTTTTCAAAAGGAAAATGTGCTTTTGTTTAAACTTAATTATTTTATGGGAACATAGTTTACAAAGAAATTAATAGGAAAACTTACAGACCTTTATCTGACTTTCTCAGTTCGTTTCTACTGTATCTAAACAACTGATGGTTTCATTAACCATTTTATTTAGACATTAACTGCATTCATTTCATTTTTTATAATATTATTTGCAATACTGAATATTAAACTGTTGCTATGGCAAGTCATAAGTTTTATTATTATTTGATTGTATACTTTATTGTCTGCTGTATTATGTTGTTCTATGATTACTACTAATGGTATTACTTTCTAACATTATTTTAAGCTATGTATTTTCATATCCAATATAAAATGATTTAATGTTCAAAAATTCAGATTACCTGCTTTCATCACAATTCTATGAGAAATTTACAAAGTTAAGCTTGGGGTTTTTATTATTATTTAGAGCTGAAAACCAGGTGAAGTTATCAAAATGTCTTGAAGAAGGGAATTGTGTTCTACTGTTTTCTAGCCAGCTCCCTTTTGAAGTGGTCCTAAGAGTACTTTCTCACTTTACAAGTTCAACTGAGTAAGAGCATCTGTGCTACATGACACTGACGGCGATACACATTTGCAGATCTGCATCTCCTCATCCCTGAATATTATGTGAGTACACAATACCCTTAGAAAAAAATTATAAAAATAGAATTACATAAATGGAAAAGTAAGCATTAAATGGTAGTCCCATTACAAGTAGGAGAGGGAAAATAGACACAAGTAACTGAACCAGAGCATTCAGAGCGTCTAGACACAACAGCATTTAAAATGTCTAAATTAGAATTACGCTCAGTTAGAGGCAGACTGCTTTTATGGCTCTCTATTTCTTGAGCTTTTTTCCTAATAATTTTTGTAGCTTCTAGCATTTGGCTTTTCTGTTTTGTTTTGAGAGTTGATGCCTTTTTGTTGTATTTGTTCCTGTTCACAACAATGAATACCAAAATATCATGATAGTGGTTCCCAGTGAGACACCACTTGGAGCCATCAATTAAAATGTAACAAAATCTTAGCAGAATGCCCATTCCTGTCCAATTTTTGAAACTCAGAGGATCAGATAAACCACACAGACATCTCAAGTATCTGGCTGTCTGTGTCAAAAATCGATGTGAACTGCAAAGTTTTTTCAAAAACTACTCGACAAAGAGGTTCAAATGGGTTGGTGACTTGGCAGATTTCTCAAGAAAAAATATTTGTCAGCTGTATCTGGTCACTGAGACCAACTGGCTCCTGTAGTTTATATGTCTCCCTGAGAGCAGACTCATTTGCTGCAATCACAGCTACTGAGTCTGGCTCATTCAGATTTTTCACCGTAGATCTGGAGTTCCCCAATTAAGCCTCCATTATCAGTCAAGGTAACACATCACAATAACAAGATTATTTCCATGGGTTTCAGTCGCTGATTTTGAGCTCATTTGTTTTTTCAGACCATTTTTCCTCTGCCTCTTCATTTGGCTTCAGAATTATATCTTTTAAAAACAAAAACAAAAAAAAAAAAACCCCACACACAACAACAAAAAAAATCCCTCAACCTCCATCTCCATTCAGAAACTTCTCAAAATTGGTTTGTACATCTCTGGAAAAGTCCCTGGGTGGAAAATAAATGGTACATGAAGCCTTGAGTAAACCATCCTCTCTGGAGGAAATTCACAGTGAGAACAATGTTCTGGGACAATTCTCACAAGAATAAAAGTTACTGACTTTTTATGTGGTTACCATTTTTGAATATCCTGTCTTGCTTCAATATATCACAGCATAGAACTCCACTGTGTAAAATACTGTTCTAGGCAGTCTACACACAGTTGTTCGTTAATTAGGAGCTAGGGATCTTCTTTGCCCCAGCAGAATACAGTTTAAGAACATTGTTTTGTTCTATGGAAATGTGCTAATGAAAACTGTAAAACAGCAAGTACTCTGATACTCACCGTGCTTTCAATTTCCTTGTGCCTATTGTGAATGAAAAAGATATTTCAGTTCATAAGAGCCTGATTTTACTCTTATTAGGCCAAGGAGAGATTAGAGGTTTGCTTCAGTGAAACCAGATATATTGTCAAATGTGAAAAATACAAAGATCAAACTTTACTTTATTGATGGGAATTCACCAGCAGAGAATTAAATGCAGTGCATTTTATGCATAAATATGCATTTTAACTGCATTAGAGTATGTATACTGTAATTAATAGAGTGCATATGATTAGATGACTTTTTCTTTTTGCCAGGATAACTGACCTCTTAACTTCGCCTTTTCAGTAGTATTTTTTTTTCATCTAAGATGAAGTGGAAAAAATGAAGTCCTTTTCTATTATGATCCAGCATACTCTGTTATAGTTGTCCTATAATTGAAACTAATGTTCAATGAGGGCAGCACTCGTTGGTTTTGCTGCATAGTGTTATTCATGGATCAATTAAAGTTAGCAGCAGAATATTTTTCAAAAATGTATCCAGACCGGTAGAAATTATGTGTGGGGCAGAGAAAGAAAAATGTGATTTTCCATTTTTTGGTGAATTAATAATCAATTTTTATATCTTCAGTTAAATTAGGAAACTGATTTTTTCCAATATGTGCAGAAGTCATTTTGACATATAGAAGCATGGCAAAGTAAGACATATTGTAATAATTAGCTGAATTATTCCTGGCATGCCATGAACAATTACAGGATTAATAACTACCCAACCAAATAGTGTTATGTTGGAATAAATTGACCGACAAGGGTTTTCAGTTAGGAAATGAAGCTCAGACGGATCATCAATAAAAACTGCCGTGGAGAGCAGACTTTTGAGAACTTCCGTGTTTTACATTTACAAAATATAGATGTGATAACTGTGCTTAATGACTGGAAGAAGCTGTTTAAAAAATCATTTAGAATATTTTGCCCCCTTTAATTGCCTGGCCAAAGCCAGTCGTTGACAGATACAGTAACGTACCATACAACCTGTATTTGATTTTGTATTCTGATCAAAATAAAAAAAAACAATGGGGCCCTTAATTAAACCCTACCTTCTCTACAGAAAGGTGGGGGTTTTCCCATTTGTTATTCTGCTCAGTTTACTGCATGTAACACAGGGTTGCTTATGGCACGTGACACCCTGACACACAACACATGCTGTGTATTAGGAAGAGTGCAATATGCAAACTCGGGCTGAAATTCAGCAAGGTATTTAAGTACATTTCTAATTTAGTGCTAGCAAGAAATCCCATTTGCTATAACATAACTACTGCTTCCAATTAAGGACACAGTTTACTACCTAACTGAATCAGGATATTAATTCACAATATTGGAGCTTTTCACATCCTCTTTGTAAAAGTGTTAAGAATGATATCAACAGCACAGGAGGTCAAAATATATTAAAGCATGGGTACAGGCACAGCATAAGAACTAGAGCAGTAGAGCTATATTGGAATGCTTACATGGACTTAAAGCTAGTTTTTAATTGTTTCGGTGAAGCTAGCAACAGGAGGCTTATGCCAGGTGAGTAATTAGCCCAACCATATAGTTTTATAGGCTTTTCTAAAAGAGGACCATAATTAGTTTTTCTGACCATGGCTTTTTATTTTTTAGCTTATAAAAGATAACTCTTCAGTTTTTATGTTGTTGTTTTCAAAGCACAGTCTTTCAGAATTAACAAAATGAAGACTTCCAATAACTCTTCATTAACAGGTAACGTTGACCCACCTTGTTCTGTCAGTGAGGAGTCTCTGAAAGTAATGCTTTTTTTGTGGGCTCAGAAAGCCGACACTCAGGAGGCTCTGGCAGTTCCTGGAGCTGGTTACTACAAGTCCTGATAAACACAGAACTTTTGGTGAGCAGAGTGCAGCAGGGTCACAATATATGACATTAGGGGTCTGTGCAAAGTGTAAGGACTTGCTGGTGCAGACTTCATGTGGAGGTGGGACCAGGCAGGCAGCAGCACGGACCAAGGAGAAAGCAGGCAGTTTGACTGTGGCATTACCTTGGGAAATATTCACTGATGACTGATGCATTAGGGGTGATAAAAGGCCTATGGAAGGTGGTAGTGAAGTGTCACTTCATGACAGGAGGTCACAACAAGCAGGGCAGCAAAGTCAATCCACAGGCAAAAGCTGTATTGTAAAGTCAGTATTTTCAGTAACTACATGCAAGAACAGCTTACCTGCAACATCTTTACATCTCTTTAAGTGTATTAGGTAGTTTGCAAAGGAAAGATGTGCAGTCTTACATTCATTTTTTCCTTGAACGTGTCCTTCTCTTCTCGGTTCAGAACAGACTCCCAGTCAGTTCTGCCCTGACTTCCTAACTGAAGTTCAGGCAGAAGTTAAGCATCCTCATTAGGCACATTAGGCTGAACAGTAAGTTCCTAATCATGTTTTACTTATGTCTAGAGCAAACTGTCAAGCTATGCCATCTATACAGATGAATTTGGATACTTTTCAACTTAAATAAGACTTCCTTAAACAGGTGCATTCCTTGTTATTTTTCTAAGCCTACTAGCTATCCCCACATAGGAAATCTAAAGTCTTTGTGATTCCTCATGTTTTCCATGTCCTTTGAAACCATGTGTTGCCAAGATAAATAAACCTTCTAATCTACAATGTGATTTTGCTGCAGTTTAAAGCTTCCTCTCCCCTCTGAACATCCTATGCACTCTAGCATATAATGGGCAACAGATAAGAATCTAGCACCAGAAAAAGAAACAATGTCAGTTACCTCACACCTAAGATTTTAAGTGGGGAAGAGGCTATAAGTTCATATACTTTTTCAGAAAATATTTTCATTTCTCCCCCATATTGCACCTGCTCACTCCTATCAACATGCAAATAATAATGAAATACTACACCATTCAGCTAAGAACCCATTCACTCCAACAAAGGTCAAGTTCACAATACTCTGCAGACCACATATAAAACTGCTATCAGATTTATTTCCCTTCCAGATCAGTCCATTGAATTTACATACTTAAACAAACTAGCATCTAAAATTTGCCTCCTCGTCATTGCTTCTTTTACAGTCCTCAAAGGAAATTACTTTAGTTTCACATCTTTATCCTGCATATCCAAGCATATCCTCACCTTGTTGCTGTAGATTTAGAGACCATTATCATGCATGGTTATATACCTGCTAAATTGACTTTAGTCTTTCAATGCGATCTAAATTGTGTTTAATCTGCTCCCTTAATACTAATGGCGCTCTGAGAGGTGAGCACTTCACAAGCTGAGGGACTTTAATTTGATGCTTTTTGTACAGCCCAACTCTTCAAACACATCTTTATATGGATAAAGGCTCTGTACTTTCTGCATCAATATTGTCAATGCGTGTGTAACCTTTAGAGCAATCTCACTGCAAAATGATTATTTCCCCCATAGGAAAGACAGATCACTCATTTAATTAGAAATTTCCCTGCTCAGAAGTTTCTTAAGCTGTGAGTATATGACACAGCAGCTTTGCAAGATCTAGTATACTCACTGGCAGGTTTTTTCTAGGGAGGAAGTAGTTATGATAGCTCAACTTTTTTTTCCTTTGGGGTATATTTCCAAACAGTATTTGAGAATACCGTTCCCAGATTTTCCAGTTGTAATCTTTTTTTTCTTGTGAACTCAATGTGGATTAACCTTCTTTTTTCATTATTACTTCGGTCCTTTTCTGTCATTTGTAGTACTTGATGAAGATGAGACATCAAAAGGTCCATATGTAACACTTCTAAACACTTATGTACCTAATGCAAACTACAGACATTCATGCAAAACAGAAAAACTGGAGAACACTGATACAAGCTAACTGTGAATCAAGTTATCTTTTGCTCTGCAATTCAACAAGACTATACTAATCTTTCAATTATTTGTATGACAATAGTGAAAGGAGCTGTTAACCAACGAGAATCTACTGTATATATCATGTATCAGAAGGGACTCTTCTGTTCGATTTATTTCCAACAGAAGACAAAACTGAAAGAAAAGAAGAAAAAGAAAAAGCATAGAAAAATGAAGTGGCTTCCCTAAATTAACACTCTGGGAAAAAATCAGCATGTGCTATCTTCATCCTTTTACACTCTAAAACCTTTTCTTTTATTTTATGTCTAAAGCACTCAGTGGTAAGCTTTGTGTTGTCAGAATAGTCTACTTTTTGTCTTCGCCTAGTCTTTGCCTAGGAAGAAGGGACCAGTGAGAAGGTGGTGAGTTGGAGGTGACTTTGAAGACGTTGGGAAGTTTCAACAAATCTGTGTCAGTGATATCATGGCACCTCAGTGAAGCTCAAATCCAGATCTTTAAGACTGGAGCTCCATTGCCTTAAGCCAGCAAGCCACAGTACCTTGTATATTCTGAAACATGAAGGGAGAACGCATCGGGTCCAGCCACAGAAAACCCTCTGGAAGTAGTCTGATTCCTTGTACTGTTAGTACAGCTTTTGCCATAAAATAGCAATCCTTAAATAGCTACTTAGGTTTTTCAAAAATTCACTGCCATGATTTTGCTTTGAACAATACACCTGGCTTTGCCTAAACATAAGGGAGCTTCCTTTGGTTTGTTTTTGCACTTTGAGACTGAAAACTATCACAGAGTGAGAAATAAAGAGAGAACTTCAACTCTCAATACTTTCTGCTGTTGCGGTACCTGTTAAGTACCACCTGCCTTAGCATTCTCCATGCTATCAACAGTTGTTAACCCCACTGGGCAGATTTTTGTTTATCTTGTCACTGCCAGCCTTGAGGTTATGCACACACAGATGGCTTATAGGCCTTTTTTCCTTTGTGTTTATTATTTAGCTCCAATCACAAGAAACTTGTAACAAGCATTTTATTTTATTCATTCCAATTTTTTTCCATTCCTTTTCATTGACTGTTCAGGAACAGATCTTGAATTTAGCCATCATTAGAATTTAACCAAAAAAAATCAGGAAAAAAATTTGGCCAACAATTGGATTGTAAAGAAGTCACTGGCACTCTTTGCTTTTCCAAATTTGAGCTGTTTGATCAGCAGACAGTTCAGATGTTCCATTCCTACTTGTTTCTTAGCTTAACTTTAGGACTGAGTGCATGAGATTGGGCACAAATGCTGGGACTGATAGATGTGAAAATTCACTTTTGTCATAATTTTTCTACATGTCCTTAAACTCTCTCAGCCTTGACTCTTTCATTACAAAGAGCTTCCTACTTCCACTAGTATCCAACTGATTTTCTCACTGGTAAGGTTATGCCAGGAGCTCTGCAGTGTACTTTAGAAGTATAAGAAATAAACAAAAGAGCAGCACACAATGCTGTTTTAGAAAAATGGTTAATATGCACAGTATGTATTTGCTTGACTCAATTCACAATTCTGAATAGGCTCCAAGTCTTTCAAATGAGCGTAAAGTAAATGCAGCCTCTTTAGGGAACTATCAGTATTGTCCATGCTTGCCTTGCCTTTCCAGCACAACAATTCCTTTTCTGGGACCAAGAATAGCTTAAATCTAACCCCAGTGTTAGGGTGGGCATGACTAGAGGGAATTCATGCACAACAAATGCCACTTGCAGAACAGTGATGGCTGAGCCTACTATGCCCTTCTTTATTATTGGCAAATTATTTTAGAAGACTGACCCTGAGATACAAGCCAGGCATACAGAAAAAAAGAAAAACAAAATAAAAAAAAGAAACAAAAGATATTTGCTTTGTGCAATTTCTCCTCCAACAACACTGAAATGCTTGTCAGACTTCCAGAGTGGAAGAAGCCTACCTTTTCAAGTAGGAATCTATTTCCTATCTTCTTTGGCTTTGAAGATCCTGCCCTGTGGGATGGCAGGGAGTCGCTGTAAGGAGTTGCCATCTTCTTCGCAGAAGACCTACTTTCAGAGGGAAAAACCCAGGCTTCTCTTATCCACATGCAGCAAGCAGTAATGGCTCTTGTAATGTGTTAGAAGAACAGCATTCCTTCTTGGCTTTTTTCCCCCTCCTAGATAATTTTCTAACATACTATTACATATATAGTATAATTATTAGACTCGACCCAATAAGCTCATAGCTGAGTAAACATTTTTTGATTTGGCATATGTGTGTGTGTGGGTATGCCTGGGTTTATTTTAAAAAAGCTTTTCTCTTCCCACTTCTATTCAGGGTGTTTTATATACCCTAGACTCCCTACATGTCCCTCAGAGCACTGAAGGACTATGTAAAGTTTTTTGAGATAAAAGTAAACTTTTCCTCCTTCTTCCTGAAGCCACTGCCCCTACAGTTTGTAAGCCTTTTCACTCTCGTCTCTCACATTTGTGTATTTTTTCACTGAAGCTCTTTTTTGTGTGTGTTCTCATGCTACAGGGTGCTGGTGGCGAGCAGCCAGGCTTAACCTAGATCTCTAGGCTACCACAGGTCATCCTGAGATCAGCAGTCATGCTAACGATGCTTTGTTTAAGACAGATGTCAAAAGAAATCAAATTGTTTTGTGGCTTAAACAATGGAAAACACACCAAAAAAAATACAGTCAGCCTTTAGGACTACAGGGAAGGGAGCCAACAAGAGGCTGAACAGATATTTTACTCCTACTGCACTTTAAATATGTTCTCTTCCAGTGCTCAAATCCTTTCCATTTCATTAAATCACCTGCTCGCTAACACCCACTCCCCCAAAATTCTTAGGACTAATATGACATTTTGTGTCTTTTCTCATAATGACAGAGACAGAAAGAGGCATATGAATTTCACCATAGGCATGGTCCACAAGCTTTAGTCTTGTTATATATATATATATATATATATGTATATATATATATACATATATATATGACTCCGACCCCAATATAACAGAATCTGGTCCCAGTTTTAACATAAACAGAATTTGTCACTGAAGACAGGAGTGTCTTTTTCTCAAAGCCTATGGCTTTGGGTTTTATCCATCCAATAAGCTCAGAGATGCATAGGACTGATTTTTATATCTTACCATAAAATACAAGTACTGAACTGTTTCTAACTAGTGGTTTTTTTGCATATAATGAAGTCACATATATTCTCAGGAAAAAAAGGAAAAAAAACCACCTTGAAACATTCTTAGGCTATAGCACATCAATGAATGTTTAGGACCATATTTCTCACACATGCAAGAAGGTATCTCATAGGAATCTCTGCAGCCTTTCTCTGGTGGCCCCAACTAGCCATCAGCTCTGCATAAAGTAATTTGAGTTCTAATGAATTGTTAAATTAGTTATCTAATATTCACCTAGTTGACATCTGCCTTCAAAATAGAGTTCTGCTTGCATCTCCAACCAAATTCTGAACATAGCAGCAGATGTCAATGCACATTAATACATGAACCTATGATGCAGCCACTAATTCTGGAAGCCATTTCCAGACACATGAAGGACAAGAAGGTGATCAGGAGCAGTAAGCAGGAATTTATGAATGGATCCAGCCTGATAGCCTTCTACAATGAGGTGACTAGCATGGCGGGTTACAGAAGAGTTATGGAAGTTATTTATCTGGACTTCAGTAAGGCTTTTGGTGCTGTCCCCTATAACATCCTCACAGACAAGCTAGTTACATACACATTCGATAAGTAGACAGTGAAGTGGACTGAAAATTGACTGAAGAGCCAGGTTCAGCAGGCTGTGAGCAGTGGCACAAAGCCCAGTTGAAGGGTAGTCACTAATAGTGTACCTCACAGGTCAGTTGTGGGTCCAGTGGTGTTTAACCTCTTCATTAATGACATCAATGACAGGATCAAGTGCACGCTCAGTAAGTCTGCAGACAACACAAAACTGGGAGGAGTGGCTGATACATCAGACTTGGTTGTGCTGCCATTTAAAAAGACCTCCCCAGACAGGAGAAATGGGCAAACAGGAACCACAAAGTTCAACAAAGGAAAATGCCAAATCCTGGAGGAATAAACCCAGGTGCCAGTATATGCTGGTGGCCAACCAACTGGAAATCAGCTATACAGAGAAGGACTGGGCATCCTGGTGGACAACTTGAACGTAAGCCAGCAATGTTCGCTTGTCAAAAGGCAGACAATAACATACTCAGCTGCATGAAGAAAAGCATTGCCAACAAGTTGAGGGAGATGATCCTTTCCCTCTTCTCAGTTCTACTGGAACCACACTTGAAATGTTGGGTCCATTTCTGGGCTCCCCAGTACAAGAGAGACATGGACATACTAGAAAGAGTTCAGCAAAGGGCCAGAGTGTCACTAAGGGACTGAGGAACCTCTGATAAAAGGAGAGGCTGAGAGCTGGGACTGCTCAGCCTAGACAAGAAAAGGTTCTGAGGGATCTTGTCAATGTATATCGATACCTGATGGGGGACCAAAAAGAACAAAGCCAGGGTCTTCTCAGTGGTGCCCAATGTGGGGACAAACTGAAGCACAGGAGGCTCCATATGAGCATCAGGAAACGCTTTTCTACTGTGACCATGACCAAGCACTGGAACAGATTGCCCAGGTAGGCTGTGGAGTCTCCATCTGCAGAGACAACCAAAACCTTGAGCAGTCCTCGCAACCTCCTGTAGCTCATGCTGCATGAGCAGAAGGGCTGGACTACATAATCTCCAGAGGCACCTACCAACATCATCTGTTGTGTGTATCTATGATTCAGTAATGCTGGTTATCAAAGGGGAGAGGCTTTACAGCAAAGTTGGAGCTCTTTGTGCACATTTTCTTAATGTTCCACACAGCTTTGTGAAACCTGCAAGTTCTTTTGATAACACACAGTGTTAAGGCGTTAATAAAAGAAACCCCACCCAAGGCTGCATTTTTACTTCAGATATCAGTCTTGACCTGGTCAGTCCCTAAGCTAATGAGTAGCCCAAGGAATACCTGCAAATGACAGACAAGCCTTCTGCTGAGGTTTTCTCTCCTCCCTGCTGGTCCCTGAATTCAGAGACTGAAGACAATTGTATCAGCAAAACGCTCACTCTATCCAGCACTACCTTGGCTATGCCAGACCTCCACAGTGGGTGCTAATATCCACTCTGATTTCCCACCTCTTCCCTCAACAGCCAAGAGAGAAAACAGTCAATACGTTTCATTGGAGGTGTGTACGCCCAAACTGTGGGAATCCAGCAGAAGGAAACAAAAGCATCTCCTTCCACTTAGGATATGGGCTGAACTGTAGATAGAGCCACAGTCTGTCCTCAGAGTGCTAATGTTGTTTTGTGAGTCAAACCAGGTACATACTGTACCCTGCCTAGTATTTTTAGAAGGGCTATTGTTAGCAAACACTTGCCAGACTACTCTATGCAGCATCTTTGCCCAAGTCCTTATTTATCTTGCATATTTTAATTAAATCATTTCACTTTCATGTCAGTGCTAATTCCGAAAGAGGACTCAACCAGTATTTGTTTATAAAAAGCTTGTTGTAAGCAAAACATTCATTAAGCTTTGCCTGATAATCTACGCTGTTCATTATCGCAGGGCAATTGCTACTGCTGTATCATTAAGCTTTAAATACTTTGCTCTCTTTATCTTTGTTAGTGATACATGCTTTAAATTATCACAAACGTGCTGTATTTTTTCCCCTTAGCTGACACAAATGCCATTTCAGAGGCTTCTGCTGTAACAGTAAGTATTCCAGAAAAAAAGCCTCTCTGAAGATCATTCCTTTCTTTTGAAAGCCTTTTCTCCACATACTCGTTAGCTGAGTGAACTCAAACATAAACCACAGCTGTTCTCCAATGGGAAGCCACAAATCTCTGCTGTCAATGAGAATCATATGCTTTATTAACAAACCATTTACATTTATTGATTTAAGGAATTCTCCTTGTTTTGAAAACAGTCTTCATAACATGTGTCAGGAATCATTTCTGAAAAGAAACAGAACAAATTGATTATTTCCTCCTCCATACAATATATCCATATTTAGAAAAAGATGAGCTTAACAATACATTTTCCAAGTGGGAAGTCCTCAACAAAATCAAAAATAAATGTGTTTTAAAGATACTGTTGAACTGGGTTTTTTCCTTGGAAAGCTTTTATGTTTCTTCTATTCTACTGGAACAGGACTGGGTTTATCTGAATGACACAGATAGCTGTAAAAATTGTTTAGGAGGCTGCTCTGGCGTCAAAGTTCAAAAAAGCAGTGAGTGATTCAGAATGGCTGCCATTCATGGCTGCCAGTCCTTGGATTCTGACACAGCCAGTGCACAAAGAATCAGGATACCTGAACGTTATGCTTCTGCCTGAATACAGCCCCTATTTCTCTCCTTGGTCATACAATACCACTCCAGGCAGAGTCCCCTACAAAAGGAACTGCATCGCATAGTCTCTGTATCAATGCTGTGTATATATTTAGCAGAAAGAATTATACCAATTTCCATAAAAGCACATGGATGAAAAGGAAGGAGAAGTAACATAATTCAAAGTTTGGTTTCTTAGACCAACAATATATTTTAAATTCAACAACCTGTAGGTAAAACCAGGACTGTCCACTGGCATAGATACGTAGGAATGCCTTGTCATACCTTATCTGTCCTTGTCATACCTCATTTCACCCTGTCATACCTCAGCACACCTCTTTTCTACCTCAACAGGCTGTCCACTGTAACCTTCCCTTTACTGCATAACTTTTCTTTGGGCATCTTTTACCATGAGGAGAGACTTGGAAGCAGAAATATACAGTTTAGTGAGTGTACAATTATTGACTAATAGGATCCAGCCAGGACAGGTCAGAAACATATTTACCACCTCTGACATGTACCAGGTAAGTCTCTGCAAGCCACCCAGTAGTGTGGGGAAGCATCAGCCCCCATTGCCCTGCAGAACAGGCAGATCCTCAACCCTGCTGCTGTTATCTTCCACCTCTCTACATTTCCTCTCCGTGTTTTAGACCTTTTCATGTCAGTATTCTTCTGCTTAGTCCTTCAGTTACAATTACCAGCACAACAATTTCACTTCTCTCTGCTTTTATTTTTCCTGTCTTGAGTGGCTTCAGCTTATATACCTTTTTCACAGCTCAACAACAATTTTTTCTCAGTAAAGCTGAGCCAAGGTCACACAGCTGTGCTTCGCAAACCAGAGCCCTTGTGCACAAACAGCTGAACCTGTGGGCTACACCACAGGGCTACAGACATACTTTTGCTTGCTTGCTTACTGAACCAAATGCATAGCTAGAGCAAGCTGGAGATTATTTGTTCCATACAGATATCAACACAGCCTCCACACAGACCAAGAGCTGATTATCCAGAAAAAAATGCAAGCAAATCCACAAAACAAAACAAGAAGGGCACTGTTTAGCAAATTTAGCCTAACAGGCATCACGGAGTTACACCGGAAGGCTCATAAAAATAAAGACAGATACACAATCAATAGTATGATTCAGTAATTGCTTTATGCATGTGAAATATGTTTTCAGAAGTCCAAAACAATGTCTGCTACAGAGATGTTAGCAAGATGTGATGCTAAATTCCTCATCTTCATTAGAGAATGTCATAGTGTTGTGTAATGAATTATTTTTGACACTGCTAAAGTCTTCTGTTGTCTGAAACCTTTTATCTTTGGCAGTCTAAAGTAAATGCCAGGTTGGAAACGTGTGCCTCAAATGTATTCTGGCATCATCTCTCAGGACAGAAATCAGCAGCTTGTTGACAATATTCTTAGAGCATTTCATACTGGACTAACTGTCAATACTTCATCTAGTCAAATATCCTGCATCCAACAGTGATCTAAAACTGAAAGAAAGTTAACAAACAAACAAAATGCATCTCGCTGGTTTTGTTCCCAAATGGCATGATCCCTACCCTAAAAAGCTTACGCTTGATTTTATAGTAAAGGATAGATTAAATAGGTGCAGCAGCCTGGCATTCATGACATCAGAGGTTCTCAAACTGCTGTCTGTGTACAATCAGCCACATGGCTTTGTCCCTTCTGTCTTACTTGCCCAGCTGCTCAAGCACTGTAAGAGACAGCTAAAAATAAACCTTCTAGCACATCGGAAAAAGCATATTTTCCTAAAATTGCTTTTTTGCTTGTTAAACGTTACTTGCAAGATGAACTTGCAATGGAATTTCTAAGATTCAAAGTGGGAAAGGGGTTGTCTCTGGCCCTATGAGCAAGGCAATCTTTGCATGATTTCGTTTACCTCTGATAGCTGCTCTGAGCACGTTTCTCACCAACTTCCTGTGAACAAAGCTGCAAATATTTCTATGCTTTACTGTGTCATCTCACGTGAGTACCTACACTCTGCCTCAGTGCACATTACTCCAGTCAGTTTTACTATCCACCTGCAAAGCCTTTTAACGGCAAGATCACAAAAAATTGATGCAACATTCATGATGATATGCCAGATGCACATTCTCATACTGTTTGCTGCTGCTTCATGTGACAAGCTCATTTATATGAAATCCTAGTCTGCCTCCCTTACTCGCAGCAAGTAGAGGAGTAGTTATTCCATTGACTCTATGGGACTAATGAATGCCAACATTTGCCTGAGAATATGTACAACTCAGTGTGAGTTAGTGGCAGGATCTGGCATGAGGAAGTCAGCTGTGACTAGGGAAGACTCAGAAACATGGTGCCAATAATATATACAGAAGGGAAAAAGGAGACTTAACGGCAGAATCCCGAGGGAAGAGTTTCCTCTTCCTATATCCATCCACAAGCAGAGGATGCTAATTAATTTCATGGGTCTAAAGTGGTAAGGGAAGTCTCCTGGAAAAGTTTTCACTTAAACAGTTTCAGCTGGGGTAGGTAGACCATTTGTTTCACTGCTTGATTTTAAGTTACCATTTTTTTTGTTTTAGTAACCAAAAGCATATTCATGCCCTCGTTAACTGGTTGTTTTAAGGAATCCTGCATGTGTAGAATCACAGAATCATTTAGGTTTGAAAAGACCTCTAAGATCAATCAAGTCCAACCATTAACCCAGGACTACTGAGTCTGCCACTAACCATGCCTCTAAGCACCACAACTACATGTTTTTTGAACACTTCCAGGGATGATGTGTCCACCACGTCCCTGGGCAGCCTGTTACAATGCTTGACCACACTTTCAGTGAAGAAACTTTTCCCTAATATCCAATCTAAACCTCCCCTGGTGCAACTGGAGGCCATTTCCTCTTGTCCTATTACTTATTATCTGGGATAAGAGTCCTACCTGATCCTTTCTACAACCTCCTTTCAGGTAGTTGTAGAAAGCGATAGGGTACATTCAGTGAAAAAGTGCTTTGAGCACATTATTATAGCCCTTTATTCCTTGGCAAGATAATTTTGTAAGTATACTTCACTGTTCAGGAAATCACCTATGAGTTAACTCTTCCTCTTAAAGAAAATGCTTAATTCTCAAGTGGATTCTTTGCTAAGGTTTTCTTTTGTTATTTATTTAATTCTTATACTGGCCCTTTCTCTACTCCTGTGCATGCAAAGCATTAATGACAAACACATCTAAATGCACACATACATGCATATCTAGGTACACATTATAGGACTGTTAGTATTTTTGTTTCATTCGTGTTTTATAATGTTTTGATGGGAAATCCTGTGGTAACTTTCTTGTTTGCTATTTTTCAATCAAGAGTGAAATCCTTATTGTGTATTTCTCAGCTCAGTATGGAAAGGGATTTAATGGTGTCTAAAGGTGATGTATCCACACCACTGTCCTATGGCTCAATCAATGACACCAGTGTGAAAACTTTCTATTGATTTCAGTAAGCTTTGAATTAGGTCTCTATAAAAACAAATAAAAACAAAACAACCAAAAAACCCAACCCAAACCAACAACTATGACTTACGAATATTTTTAATAGTAGGGTGGTCTTTGTAATGCAAGGCCTTACACTGTATATAAGTTATGTTCAACTGCAGGTGGTAAAAGTTAGTCTGTTAAATATGTGGTCTCAGTTGCCTCCATTAACTTCAATATAAGATACAGCTAGTGAGCACTTTATGATAGAGGAAATTTTTTTACAGAGTTGCTTAATTTGCATGTAAAACAAATGTGTGCTTTGTCCCCTACATCTTTTCAACCAATGCAAATTAAGATTAAGTTGAAAGTAGATGCTGTGACCAATGATATAAGTCATGATCACATCTGCATTAAATTTTGGTGCCCTGGAGGACAGTGTAGAATTGTGATGGCTGCCAGTTAGCTGCCTTTTGAATTTCACTTCATCCCAACATGTGCAAATACAAAAGGTCCTACACTTCATAAGGGCAACAAGCTCATGCTGCCCAGACATGGACATCACAGACACCCTTGTGACAAGCTCATCACTGGGAGGAAACCTTTGGAAATTTGGGGAGTGAAAATAATAAGATTTCTTTCTCTCTTTAAAACACTTTATAATTAATTTTGTAATGAAATAACCTTAAAGCTATATGAACCTGAAACGAAAACACACATACAATGTGCCAAGCCACTAGGCCTGTAGTGACAGAGAAGAAAGCCCACTGTGCTGGCAGAAAAAGTAATCAGGTGCAGCTGACAAATAAGCACAACTGTTTCTGTAGCACCTTCTATTTTCAAGGGGTTTATAATCATTACTGAACTATCCGTCTTGGTGCTGCAAGGTGTTAATGGCTGCTAACAAGCCTGTCTTTGAACTGCAGACCATCACAGACACAGAATCATACAATCATAGAATCATTTAGGGTGGAAAATACCTTTGAGATCATGCAGTCCAGTCGCTAACCCAGGACTGCCAAGTCCATCACTAAACCATGTCCCAAGCACCACATCTACACATTTTTTAAAATACCTCCAGGGATGGTGATTTCATATAACATGATTATAGCTGTTAGGAGTGCTAGCCATTTAGGTTAAGTGGAAGAAACCACTGAGCACTTTCATGTACTAAAAGTGCTGAAACAGTAGAAGTGACTGTTCAGGGCCAAATAGAAACCTGTGAGCAAACTAACTCAGTGAAAATAAATTGTCTTCCTTTTTCCCAAAGGCTGGCCAGTTACTTCCACCAAGCTTTAGGCAGCAGAGCCAGGAAGAGAATGTCAGGAGACACTTAGATAAACATGTGGAAGCATAGCCATAAAAGGAGGCAGAAGGTGAACTTCACGGATAACAGGACTCTCCATGAAACATGGACAAAAAAAACCCCATTTCCCATTACCTTGAAAAGAGCTGGAGGTTGAACTTGAAAAAAAGGCATTAAGTCTTCCAACAAATCCCTTTTCTAACACATCAGAACCAGAAGATTGCTGGAGAGTCCATGTCTACATCTATTTTGATAAATGAGAGAGAGCAGGGAACAAGCTCAAACACTGGACTGCTGTAGTCTCTACTGTTTAATTCCTGGCTCATTTTTGACTCTGTTTTCATTTGCCCCAAACTCACATCTCTGGGACCAGTTTGCCATAGGGCCCTAAACAAGGTGGATGCCAGCCAGTTGGTACCACTTGGCCTTGGAACAAGGATTCACTCAATAAACTTCATTAATTTAGCAAAAGAGAGTCAACAGAATCAAGGCGTGCACAACAAAGAAAAGTCCAGAGCAGAAAACAGTTAAGGAATTGTCTGTTATCTGCACTGCAATGCGAAGGAATCTGAGGAAGTTCCCATTTCATACTTCTTGTTTATCAGATCTGTCTCAGATTGAGCAATTTTCTGATTGTGCTAGCAAAAGAGGTTATGAAGGACATGCAATAGTCACATAACACCAATTCCAAAGGAATTCAAGGTTGAAATAGCTGAATAACTCACCACAGCATGTCAATTCTCATCTAAAGCTGCCTTGTTGTCAGAAATCTTGGAAGGTGGCTAATGTGGCATCAGCCTTCAGAAGTTACAGGGAAAACTGGGAAACAACAGATCTAGCGTAAGCACTGAGTGAACAAGTAACTATGGGATAGATAGCTTATGGATAAATATGACATGCTGAAAACCAGTAGAGTCTCTTTTATAAAGAGAAAGTACTTGTCATGACCTTAAAAGCTACAGGAGTTGTCTGAGGGGGGTCCTAAAGCAAGTGGACAACAGTCCGCTGCAATTTCCAAAAGGCATTTAACAGGGTCCTTCACCAAACGCTGTTGAGCAGCCCAGGCCATCATAGCACAGCTGGGAAGGTCCTCAGGTGCATAAACAACTGGGAAAAAGGTAGGAGACCATGTGGGAACAAATAATCCCAGTAAGTACACAGTAGTAAGTAGACAGCAAGGAGAAGCCATGAGCTGTGTCCCACAGGAATTTGCAGAGGTGCTTGGACTGCCTAAAATATGCATAAACAATGTGGAAAAAGGGGCAAAAGAACCAGGATTGCTCACAATATTAGGTATTCTAGATTGATTGTGGAAAATAGCAGAAGGTCCATATGGGTATATTCATACTATTAAATAAAACAGAATCGAGCACTATTTTCCAGCCTTGACCCATGTAGTACAGGCTGGTAGTATTCACATTATACAATACTTTGCGTTGGATCTTATCTGCTCTTCATATAGTTACACTAAAAAATACAAACTGGTTTTGTTTCTTTTAATTTATGTTCAAAGTGAATACAAAAATGCAGTCGGTGTTACTCAGTTAGAGTGGCATTTCTGTAGCAAGAGACCAGATACTTATTGTACACTCTGCACCTGGCTTGAAGGTAGATAGGGATGTTGCAGAGTAAAGAGTCTGCATTATACACTGCTGGAAAATTATGTGGGATGGAAGGAGCCAAAACTAGAGCATTCTCACCCACCACATGCTGTCTCCAAACCATGAATGGGCATCAGTTTGGAGAGTACTGGTTGTACTAGTCAGCAGGGACTAAAAGCATATCAGAAGACATCCTAGCAGTTAAGCAGTGGCTTAATTCAGGGCTTTCATGGTCTCAGGCTCTAGCACATGATTGCCCATTTTGTCATTTGTCAGCGTGGTGCTCCCTGACACTCTCCCATAAAATGCCTGGGTACAGTCTGGGAGGGAAAGCAATAGACCAGGGATTCTTTCTAACATAAACCAGCAAACATATTCTTTGAAGACAGTAAGGAGAAGGTCACCCTATTTTGGGGTTTTTTTATAGAAAAAGAACTTAGTCCTATTTTCACAAGCAATGCCAGTTGCCTTCAGCAACAAGCCATCATATTTGATCTATTATGTTTTCCAGCATAGATGTTAATCCCAGTGGTACAGTGCTTGAAAGAATTTTGTGGCCCTGATTCATTTACTAGGATAAATCCAGAAGGACTAAGTTGCTAGGCAAGGAAATAGTGAAATTCAATATAGGCAAATTTAAAGGAAGGATCATGGGAGGGGAAAAAGTTCCTGACTTTTATGTACTGAAGAATGAGCTCTGAGCTGGCTAATAATTAGAAAGGTATGAGATCCTGGTCTTACAGACCCAGGACAAACTCACCTTAGTGTTCAGTAGTAGCTGGGGGAAGAAAAAGGAAGAAAAAAAAAGTGAAAATTAGGAATTATTAGAAAAGGTCATAGCAGCATGAAATGCACATTCAAAGAACGCGCATTCAAAGGTATGGAACAGCTACTGTACGGGGCTGGAAAAGAAAGCATGATATGGCATGTCTGTAAAACCACAAGTGGTACAGGAGGATGTATAGCATAGGTACAGCTAACTCTTCTACAGGTCATCAAATTAAACTAGCAGTTGATAACAACAAATGAAACAAGGTTATTCAATAGACATGGTGGGTTTAAACTGCCAAAACCCTGGCTCCACAGCCCTCTCTGTAGATGGGTTCAGGGGGCAGCTGGGAGACTTCATAGAAGATAAATCTCTCAAGCTAATCTTTACTGGTCAGTAGGACAGTACACAGGCAAGTGTCAAATACACTTGTTCTGTTCCTAATCTCTTTTGCAGGCCTCTGGTTTTGGCCACCATAAGAAACTGTGGCAGATGGACCTCTGGTCCAGCTTGGAACAGCCATCACTATGTTCTTGTCCTCTGAGTGTTTTTTCCTACTGTGATCAGAGGTACAGGATTTTTCCCCAGACTCTTTTCAAATAAATAGTATTGTGTTTGTATAAACACCAAAGACTGA